>NC_133822.1:63578979-63882009 GCF_047830755.1 Zonotrichia albicollis
TAAATTGTGTCTAGAGGTTAAACAATTAAAGTTTGAAATAAAAATAAAAAACCCCAAACAAACCAAACCAAAACAACAACAAAAAAAAACAAAAAAACAAAAAAAAACCAAAAAAAAACCAAAAAAAAAAACAAAAACAAACCAAACAAAACCCAAATTGCAAAAAGGCACTTGCAAAAGTCTGGTCATTGAGAAGACTTTCTTTACGGATATAATCGAACATATTAAAAAGGCTTCAAACTTTTCTATACAGACTCCCAACAGTTACTGTAAGCTCTATAAAAGAAGATCCTAATTTGTTCCAGTCAAGCTATGCATGAGAGCTAAAATCCACCTGTACACCATCTGTTCCAGGACTGAGAATGTGAAGTAATGAAGAACATTTAGAAGAGCAGGATAATGATTCAAAACACCATGAAGAGAGCATCACAGTATCCATCTAAGTCTATAATGATCATTTCCTAATACAGTGACCTAAATCTAATCAGTGATGCATGGTAATGTATGAAAACACAGTCTATAGCACCTGCAGCAATACATCTCGCCTGTGATATGCTGCAGGTACTAGACTCCAAGTTCTTTTTAATTAATTATATTCTGCTTATCTAAATATTCCCCCAGTGTTCATATAAACTGTTTATTTCTTCCACATCAAAAATTTTACTGGAAAATAAGGAGTTTTACCCATTTACTCCTGCTGAACAAATTTCAGCTTTTTTTTCTGTGAATTGTCATCTAATGTACATGTTAAAGTACAAAAATGAAATATTCTTATCCAGAATTGCTTTATATCATGATGAGAAAAAATACTCTCCAGCAATATATTTAAAGTTTAAAAGTCTCTAAGTTTAATAGCACAATTCAAACAACAACCAGATTTGAACTCAGAATGTTATTGTTCAATTCATTCTCTCTAATATTTCTTGATTTTTTTTAATCCTATAGTAAATATTTTTAAAGATAAAGGAGTACCAATCAAATTACTCTTCATACCAGAACTTAAAAACATATTTAAAGAAAAGTATTTTCATTAAGAAAACTATCAACCAAAACCCCTTTTTAATGAAAATCTTTTTGTGACTTTCACTGAAAATTCTCAAATTTTTTTTCAGGGAAAATATAAAAAGTTTATGAATTTTAGAAAAAGTGTTTTATCAAGAGTACATAAACTAATATAAAATTGTACATATTTAAAGAAAAAGAAATCTATTTGAGTTAAGACTGGATGCACATCAGAAAACAAGAAAACAAACCTCATCCTTACATGCTCAGGTTTTCTAGTCCAAACTGAAGTGCAAAAGGTTGAGCTGTCTTGGAGTAAGCAGAATATACTTTGAAAGATTTCTTGAACTACACACATCATCTAGCTGTCCAGCTATTTACTTATTAACAATTTTAGAATCATTAGGCAACTTGTGTGAATTTTTATCAGAAATAAGTGCACAGAAATTGGTGCTTAGAGACATGAGATTCCATGGAGGCCATTTTTCTGGTCTTCTTATAGTACCCAAGGAATGTATTTTTGAACTGTGAAAGATGTTTGCTAGTTCCTGTGACAGTAACCCACTTCATATGAATGTCATATGTACCATATTCTGCAAAAAGCAAAAAGGAAAGAATGAATTTTCACTCTCCTGGTGTTGTGCAATATAATGGAAGTTGCTCAAACAAATCCTTTTTCACAATAAGAAAATATGAGAGTGACATGGAGCTGTTGGAGTGAAGCAAGTCCAGAGCAGGCCATGAAGATGTTCAGAGGCACAGAGCACCTCTCCCACTGAAGACAGCCAACAAGAGGGCTGGAGAAGAACATTTAACAAGGACATGTGACAGCATGAGGGGATGGCTTTAAACTGAAAGTGGATAGGTTTAGATTAGAGATTAGAAAATATCTATTCTCTGTGATGCTGATGAGGCACTGAAAGAGGTTGCCTGGAGAATCTGTGGATGCCTCATCCCTGGAAGTGTTCATGGTCAGGTTGAATGGGTGTCTGAGAAGCCTGTTCTAGTAACAAATGTCCCTGCCCATGGCAGGGGAGATAGAACTGGGTGATATTTATGGTCCTTTCCAGGATAGGCCATTCTATGATGCCATGATAAATTCATAATTTTATTCTTAACTGAGAAATCCAAGGGTGTGGTTTTCCTGGTGTTTTAGTGTTTGGTTTACATGCAATGAATTATCAAATGCAGAAAATATATAATAATCATCAAAATAAAAAAAATTAATAAAATTTTATCATTTCCAAATAAAATTTTTGAAGTGCAAATAAAAAAGCCTTTCCCTGATATTATCTTTTAATGCCAGCATATTTAATACCAAATTGCAGAAATAGGCACATAAAAATCTCACAGAAAGGCCAATAAAATATATCCTAGTTAGACAGGCTTCAAATTTCAACATGATGGTTTGTTAAAATTTCCTGCATATTTCCTCTTCGCAAAAAGACACTGCCAGCATAGTGCCACAAAGACATTATATTGGTTTCTGAGTACAGTTTCAAAGACATCCTGTAGAGTTTATCTGTGGGTATAATAAGGGACAAAGCAGCACTCCTTGGACTGTGCTTTCCAGGGATTGCCAAATAAACTGATTTTTTCTTCCTGGTAATGTCAATAGCAGGAAAAAGAATAAACATGCTTTCTTGGAGCTTTGAAGGCCAAAGAGTTTTATACTGAGCCTAGAATGCACTTCATGTTCAGTGCAGAGAAGAGGAAAGGGAATCCATGTATAGATGGAAATGACTGATATGTATGTTCAGCCTATGCCATGTGACATCCCTTTTCATTGATCTGTACATAGATGAAAGTTGGCTTTAAACCATAGCTGAACCAAATGGGTTGTGAACAGAAACAGAAAGACTAGACAAACTATCCAAAAAATGTACTGTGATACAACACATGCATTAGAGTTTAGAATAGGTGTGTTTTCCCCCACATTGGTATAATGGATAAATGAAACTGATAAAGCTATTATCTTCCATCAGAAGTTTGTCAGAATACAGAATTCATGATAAACCAGTTTCTAATATGGAGCTGTTTCTCATTTGGCAGCACAGATTTTATCATCACATGGTAGCAAAACCTGATTTCATAACCAGCTCCAGTCTGTAGACAATGCCAAGTTCACTGAAACAGAAAGGTCAAATACAGTTATTTTTTTGCATCTAGCTCTCCACCTCAAATTTGTTATCAGAAGTTGTTTATCTAGGCAAAATGATTCTCCCTTTTTTTTTAACCTCTGTTTCTTTTCTAAGAACAGTTAAATGTCTGCTATTTAAAAATTAAAGCCATGATTTTTGGTGAGCTTTTTTTGCATGCTTCCAGAGGAAGGCAAATTAAAAAATATTTGCTACAGATTGAAAAACAAGTAAAGAAACACTGCCTATTTTACAAATAAGTTTGAAGTAACTATAAAAGGAAGAAGAAGCAGAGAGGTAAAAAATTTCACCATACACTTAGGACAGTATTAATTGCTTAAAGACAAATATTTCAAATTATACTGGATATCTCCACATTTTGTAGTCATTTTGTATTCACATTGATTTTATCCCAGACAAACCAATTGTCTTCATTCTTACATTGAAAGTTGTAGACATGAGGACAGAATGATACAATATCTACTTCCATCCTTAATGCCTTTTTACAAATATTTATGTTCTAAAAGACAAATCATGTAGCGAAAGCCAAAAGTTTTTCTGTGAAAGGGAAGCAAGAAGGCTGCAATAAAGAATATTGCCAATAAAACTATTCTGTCTTTTAAAGTCTTTTTCATTTGTTTTCATTTTTCATTTCATTTTTTTCATTTGTTTTCATTTTTTTAATTGATTTTTTTTCCTACAGAAATAAGGAAATTGCTGTTTCATCACCACAAAAAATATGCATAATAAATAATTTTTACCAAGAAATTTTAACAAATATGCTAAAATTTAAAATTAAAAATTGAGGAGAGTTATTTAAGCATTCTCTTTTATGAAATATTAGCTCAAGCTGTTGAAAGTTTAGCTAATATATCAAAACATTTCTCATACATATTTAACAGATTGAAGATGCAGTTCATGAAAGTTCATGCAAGACTCTTGCTCAATATCAGGTAGTTCAGGATATGAAGTGTCATGATTTTAATTTTAGGTAAAAAACCTAAACCTCAACATTTTAAAGCAAGAAGGTTTTATCACGTCCCAAGTTTTTCATCTGTATCCACAATGCATATTCATCATATTAACCAATTCATTAACCTAAAGGCCTTCAATAATCTTGAAGTCAACACAAGCTAATTTTCCTTTTCATTTATTGTGACTTTAGTTTAAACACAGTTGAACATCTTGGATATACATATAAATTTTGCATTTAGAACAAAGTATAATCTGTTATACAAAACTGGGGTTGACATAATTTAAAGTACACATCAGACACTAACCTGAGAGATCATTAACATACAAAACATTAGCTAATAAATTTATTTTTGCTGTCCTCCTGTTAGTACCCAAAAAGAAATAATCATTGTTTTGGGGTTTTCTTACTCATGCTTGCTCCTTACTTAATTTTCTGTTCATCTGGCAAATATTAAAATTTCAGAAGTACAAGACATTTAACTATGAGGCTTTAATATATTATTGAAAATATCTTTTCCCACAGAAAGTACCTATAAAAGAGGTGGAGTGAAGGTAGCAGGGGAGATACTAGCATGCACTTTCCCTTGTTCTTGCTGAACATACCTGTATATCTCAGCTGTATTGTGATAAGGTACTTTGCTTTCATTTTATATCTTATACTAAAACAGGTGGCCCACAGGTATTACCGTGAAAACTGGCACATTTTTAACATACCTAGACTTCTACCCAAGGAAGTTGGGCAATTGCCAACTTCCCACATTTCTGTCATCTCTCCGGCCATTCTACATGGTACAGAGCCTATGACACAAGGGGCATTTTAACACTAAAACACATGTAAGCTCAGGCTAAATATTTATGAGTCTGAAATACCATTTTCAGAAAGGACTCAAGTGGCAAAATGTAAGCCCACTGAAAGGAGGGATCTGGCTTGCCTAACTTATTTAAAACACTAAAGACCCCTTAAGTTTTACTCTGGTGTCTCAAGTCAAGCTACAGGAAGACAATTTGTTGGGCTCACATTTTTACTACATGGAAATAACTTCCAAGCTCAAACTCTGATTTACATTTGTTTGCCTTAAAAAAAACCCAACAAATTGAATTGAAGAATAAATTAGTAAAATGGTAATGCATTGTCCTGGGGTGACGTTATGATGCTTGTATATCCCCATTCATCTGTTCTGTGCCTTTAAGACCGGCACTGAAGAGTGGAAGTTTGTTTGGGTTTCTCTTATCAGGGACACAGAGGAAAAGCGGTACACAGAGCTGTTTTTTCACTTCCAGCTTCAGCTTGCTGCTTTTGCTTGCTCTCTTTTTCTGCTCTTGCTTCTGCTCTGCTTTCTGCCTCTGCTTATTAGCTAGTTCTAGCTAAACAGTCCACCTTGCTTCCTGGACTGTTTCTCCTCTCCTGTTCCTGTGACCATCTCGAACCTGCTCCGGACTGGGACCCGGGAACACCGAAGGTTCGGCTGCAGCGGCTGGCCCAGCACCGGAGGGACTGAGAACAGAGCAACCACCCCCAAAAGAGACTTTCTGATTTTGCCATCTTTCTCAGAGCGGTGTCATCGGGTATTGTTCATTTTGTGTGCTGGGGGGTGCGGGGCCAGTCAAATAAACAGGTTCTTTCCACCTCTCTCCGAGGAATTTTTTCCCGAACCGGTTGGGGGGAGGGGCCGTGTGGGTTTCGCTTTCTGGAGGGGCCCTCCTTTGCAGATTCTTTAACAAATTTGCCCTAAACCAGTACATGCATTTATCTTATACACAGCAAACTTCCTACAAAATTAATTGCTGATGAATGGAAATGACCAAATGGATGCCTAAGCAATTCTTAATCTGCTCATAATTGAGTTAATCTAGTTAAGTGAATTCACCTTTACTTTATAGAAATGGAAACCTATTTCTTAGCTGGAACACAGCTATTGAAGTGATTTACCAAGCTTGAGATGTAATGTCATAGGATGCACTCCATTCTTCTCTTTTAGCTAAAGACATCCTGCTGAAAACATCACCTAAAAACAAAAGCAGTGAAATCATATCCATTTTCATTACCATCGTCTTCTACTTGAGCATCTTTCCACTGAAAGTGTATGACACTGGGGAACATTCTGTCAGTGTCTATAACAGAAATTCCTTTAGAAATGCACAACACAATGAGCTGGAAGAGGTATGGACATCCACTCAGCAGATCAACACAGTACACTAAGAGAAAGATATTTTGAAAGTGGCCCTGAGCAACAAGGACTAAGAGAGGGGTGGCATCCTGCCTGACAAGTACCAGAATACTTGAACATGTGATTCCTGCCTCAAATCCATAATGATGGATTGGAGCATGCCCCTTAGGCAGAAGCTTGGTTTTGGTTAAGGAATTCAAGCAGTGGAAAAATGCTCCTGTTCTCCCAGCCTTGTCCAACCAAGCAGATCAAGATGAACCTTCTCTCCTACTGAGCAGTCAAGTCCTTTGCAGTCTACCCTTTCTGTCTTCACAAGTCCTACCTACAAGTTTCTGGCAAACTCTGCTGATGTCTCCTTAAGATCAGTTTCTCCCTCTCTTCACCTGTGGAGACATTCTATTTTCTTTTTCTGCCCCATCTTCAGCTTTTACCTGATTGCTTCCCAGGTTAACTTTTTCTTGCAATTAGGGACTTATAAGCAATTTCACACTCTAAAAATATAGCAGCATTTCTAGTTTCAGCTTGTCTAGCTGCAGCATTCAAACACTGCTATGCTTGCAAGATTATAATAAAATTAAATTCTTCTTTATCAGGGCTTCATGAGACAAGAAAGAATACAAAAGACCTCTTTAATTTTCATTAGATAAAATTCTCAACTTTCTCATTGTACAAAGTGCTTGCTAAAATCTTGTAGCACTTCCTTTAATGTCTGCAGTATGCAAGCACCATTTTTAAACAATGAAGACTAGAAATGGATAATGACTTTCAGTGATAACACTCAGCCAAACACAGTAAGTTTAATTACACTTTTTATTCTGCTATTATACACTCAGAATCACATTTATTTCCTCACCAAAATTCTCTCCAATGAACTGAGATTCAGATGATTATCTGCTCATTGTCCTAAATTGTTTTCTGGTTCCTCACTCCTTAGGACAAAATTTTATGTTCATTAATTATTATTTTGTTTAAAAAAAAAGTTCCAGAATGAAAAAAAATCACAAACAAAACCATAAAAGGAATTGAGGTAATTTGATTTTTTTTGTAATTTTTTTCTTAAACATACAGAAGTTGATAAATCATTAAGCAATGTTAGCAATGAAGCAAAATTACTAATTGATTCATGTCCTGGTAAAGTGAGAGAAATGTGACTTTTTATATCAAAAGATGCATAAGCATATTGCAAAAATGTTGATGAACTCATTAGTTTGCTTGCTTGAAAAGTGCTGTTAACCATACCAAAATGCAGTGCAATGATTCCACTGATGCATAATAGAAGAGCAAATACTGAAAGGGGGAAATGCAGATACACCTGTTCAATGCCTGAAGTGACTGCTTAGATACTTTTGATTCTGTTAGAGCATAAACAAAAATTCCTTCAAGCATGATTAGGTTTGCCCTCACTTTTGCATTTTCCTGTGAAATATAAACTAGCTTTGCTTTATATGTTTTATCTGTACTTGCAGTAAGGGAGTGTCGATATAACAACATTTTCTTTAACCAGGAAAGTGCAAAGAAAATTAAATTAGTAGGAAACATAAAATAATATCTACTGATTCATTTGAAAGTTGTCCAGAAAAGCAAACAGGATCAATTATGAAGTGATTAAAAATGTCCTATACATTACAGCCTAGGTAGGAAATTATCAGAGAAAAGCTTTTGAAGAAATCTGCCTCAGAAATGTGTCTGCTGGGCAGAGAAGGCATTTTCATCTGTATGGCATATGATGAATTAGTTAAGGGAGCATGCACTCAATCAGTATGGGTAGGATTCATCACTTCACTTAGCTATTTTTAATTGTTACATATAAAGTGGAAAGAGATAGCCAGTGTGATTCATGTTATTCTAAAATTGGTTTTAATGCAAGTGGGTGAATACCACTCTGAAATTTCCAAAATTTTGATAAGTTGTTGAAAGATTCTAAATGGCTAAATTAAACTGAATGCCTGATTTTGCTGTTAAAGTTAGGTGAAACAAAACTAGTTCCTTAAATATTTAGGATATGCAAAATAAGTTTTTAAAAAGCTCATTAGACCTACATCATGGCTAATTTTCTCTAGGCCAAAAAAAAAAAAAAAAAAGCCCAGCCTGAAAGTGATAAAAATTAATCTACTTTTGAAATAAAAAACTAATTTGAATTATTCAAATTAATTTTTTTTCTACAGTTGAAAAAGAGGTCTTCCATTCAGGAAGATAAGGTTCAAGCATACTCGGTTTTCTGATTTCTTTTTATAGGATTTAATTTCAAGATGGTATTTTTAACTGAGCAACCTCCTTATCAGTTAAAGACGTTCCTTCATTATATAGACTAGTAGTTATCACAATGTGAAAAATTCTAGTCTTGGTAATCATTAATGACAAATCCCAATTTCATGGTTGCTATTCATTTTTCTTTTCCAATTTAGCAATTTCCCCCAGATATTTACGTTGCTTCTGAAAACCAAAGTTATTTTTCAGTGTAAGAGATACTTGGGGCCTGCAAGTATCTTTTTGAGTCAAAAGGCAAACTTTCCTAATAAAAAGGCTAATAGCAATTGAAGCAAATTGGTGCTGCAGTATACATATCCATATTCTCACTATACATTGCAAAAAGCTGCAGATGCTAAAAGGAACAGGCAATCGAATGAATGCAATTCTGCATCTCCAGATTTTCTTATGTAATTTCCTTTTGCACAGGAAATTTATTGTCTGGGCAATGCAAACCTGCCAGCAAATCACCAGCCAGCTGTTATTGCAAGATAATTGACAGTGGAAGTTATGTCCAACAGCAGCTGCTTCACTCAACTCTGCCGTTCAGATTTTGCACGGCTGAGCTTTGGTAGTGAGGGAGATACAGGGGTGGTTTCTGTGAGAAGCTGCCAGAAGCTTCCCTCATGTCCAGCAGAGCCATTCCCTGGAGGCTCCAAAGACAGGCATGCTGCTGGCCAAAATCTGGGCCAATTGTAAATGGTGGTAAGATCTCTGTGATAACAGATTTAAGAAGATGAAGTAAAAAATGTAATTCCACAGTTGTAATTATGGCCAGAGAAGACCAGAGTGAGAACATGTGAGAAGAACAATTCTGCACACACCAAGGTCAGTGCAGAAGGCCAGGGAGGAGATAATCCAGGCTCCAGAGCCAAGATTCTTTTGTCACCCATGGTGCAGATGAAGAAGCAGCTATGTCTCTGCATCCCATGGAGATCCACCTGCAGCACATGGATGCCTGAGGGGAGGCAGTGAACCTGTGGCAGGTGCATGGAAAGAGAAGCCCCTGGTAGAGCAGCCTGTCCTCGACAGACTGCACCCTGTGGAAGAGTGACCCCCACTGCAGCACTCTGAGGGGGCAGTTGGCTGTGGGGCGAACTCACATTGCAGCAGTTCACAGGGAGCTGCTGCTCATGAGATGGATTCACATCAGACAAGCTCATGGAGAACTGTCTGGCATAGGGGGACCCCAGAGTCGGCAGGTGGATGATAACTCCTCTCCCTGAGCAGCAGGAGAAACAAAGAGTGATGAACTGACCATAACTCCCATTCCCATCTCCCTGTGCTGCTGGCAGTGAGGAGATAGAGCTGGAAAGGAGGAAGACATGGGACAAAGGTGTTTACTGATTTTACGTATTATTATCCTGCTTTGATTTTGTTAGTGAAAAATTCAGCTAATATCTCTAATTTGAGCTTGTTTTGTCCACAATGATATTTGATGAGTGATTTTTTTCAGTCCTTATGTCAACCCCCTTTTTTCAGTCCTCTGTCAAGCTGCAGAGAGGAGGAAGAGAGGGGCTTTGCTCAGAGCCTGGCATCCAGCCAGTGTTGACCCACTACACTCTCCTGGTTTTGTTGCATTCAACTTGACTAGTAGTCACAGGTCTATTTTTCAGCACCCATGTATTTCTACTATACCCATCTGTAAATTAAAATTAGATTTCACTTTGAGATTATATAAAAGCAAGCAAGATCTAGTTTAGCCCATCATTTGTTAAAATGCCAAGTTGCACTTTGCTCCTTTTTTTTTTTTTTCTTTTTTTTTTTTTTAAAGGTGATTCTTACTGTTTTAAGGATTAAGGCTTTCCTGGATAAAATGTACCAATAAATACAAAAGTCAGATCCACTGAATATAAAATTCAGGACTGGTGTACTGCTCTAATAGATCTCACTTTATCTGTTTTCTCCAGATGCACTGAAAATGTCTTCCCTAAGAAGGCAATAACTTAAATATTTGTAAAAACTTATTAAGAAGGCACAGCATCCTAATTCCTTTAGGATACAAGCAAAGGTTAGCTCCCAGGCTGCTTTTAAAAAGAAAACTCAGATTACTGTATTTCAGGAGTGCATGTTTTCTGATCTATTTTAACAGCCAATAACTATCCCAACCTCAAAGCTGCCAGTCAGCAGAATGACAGGATACTTTTCCTTGTTGTGTGTTAAAAAAAAAAGTTTTGGTAATATTCTCACAGAATTTCCAAACTTTCAAAAATAATCTGAAGGTAAGAGTTGCAAGGCTACTTAATGGGATCCAAATTACCAAGCTGTGCAGAAAACTGAAAAACATTGTTTGATAAAGCTCTGAAATTAGAGAAAGGTGAACTACCATATTTTATATATATAATAAATTTATATATATATATGTGTGTGTGTAAAATTATATTTATACATAAGGAATTGTTATACATGTTTATAAAGTATGGTGAGTGGGTGTGTACAGACATAAATAAATCTGTCTGATCATTATCTAAGCACAAGTGAATAGGAGAAGTATTCTCCATTAATTGCTGTAAGAAATATTACACCAACCATGCATTCTTGATGTTGATTTAGCTGGCAAGTGTGATTGCCAAAGAATTTTACGAGATTTTTTCCACATTGCAAGTAATTTCTACAAAAAGGAGCTATGAAATTGAACACTTCATTGAACTCTGATTGTAGGAGGATAGCTACATAATTAGGTCTTAAATCATCACAGCACATATGAACACATATTTTCTATCAGCCATTTAGCAGACCTGGAAAAATACAAGCATAACATATTAATATATATCTTTCTTAAAGATCTGCTATAAAATTTATATCTAGAAAACCCCAAGTGCAATGAAATATTGTCAACTGAGCACTATGCTGTGGCTCCCCCTGTTTCCCTGGCGGCTTCTCTCACGATTTTTCTGTATCATCCAAATCCTGTAAAGCTCGTGAGGTCCCTGGCTAAAGCAGCAGAGAGCCCAAGAGCCCCAGCACAGGAGGCTCTTAGAACAGAATTCCATTAGCTTTGACATGAACTTCCCAGAAGGGAGCCAGGGCAGCCTTAGGGAAGAGCAATGCTGTGCTTTTGATACCTCCTCTGTCTATCAGAACACATATTTACCTCTGCTTGATCTTTTCTTTTTTCTCCAGAATTTCTTTTTGGTATTTAATTTTTTAAGACTAGTGGCACGTAAGAAAATTGCTCTCAAATTTATCCTGAATTTTCAACTGAATTGTTAATAAGTACAGCACAATGTAACCTGAATCCCACAGAGGAGTGCTGCTGTTTTACCTCTTGACCTCACTTAACTAGGAAAAAGATTTAATTTCAGTCCAAAATAAAAATTTCAGTCGATTTCAATGACATGTTGAACTGAGTTATACAAGAAAAGAGATCTAGATTGTCCAAAGTTAAAACTTTATTTCAGTTGTCAGCTCTTTATTATTTTTTAAACTTCTCTCTTCCCTTTTTGCTCATTCTGATTAATATTTTTATACGTAAACATCTCTCAGTTTCTCTGCTTAGGATAGAAGTAAAACTAATTCTGACTCAAACATTTGCCATGCAAAAGCAAATTTTCAAGGCCTGTCTTAAACAGGCCTTTAACATGCTCCTCCTGGCTGGTAATAATGAAAGGTTTGGCATCCAAATGGCACTAATGGCACAGTGGGCTTGTAAAACAAATTTAAGGAGTTAAATATTCAATAATATAATATCACCATATTTTTCAGGGGAAGCAACTTAAATATACTTATTTTTAAAAAACCAAAACATGTACTGCCTGTACAGAGTAGGGCCTGTTTCAGGTATTAGTTCTTCTGACTTGAGTAGTAAAAGATTGTCAAAGCAGGCTGAGAGAAAAGAGAAGAATGATTTATATGTTGTGGAATCTGTTAATATAAAAAAAAAAAAGAAAAAACAACAAAACAAAAACAACAACAAAGAAAATCCTACAAAACCAAAAAATTCCTTGGAAAAGATTGTGGGATTGTCAGACTTTTAAACACATTTTTCCTGACAGTTCTGACAGTACTAGAAAGCAAGAGTAAACAACCTCAAAAACCTCTTGAGGAATCATTTCACACTATTTAGAACATTATAAAGGAAAAACACAATGATAGTAGCATAAACATTATCCATAAGTTAACAATTACTATTTTATTTCACATTTAGATCATAGAGGCAAATATCCACTGCTTAGATACACTATCCACATACTTATTTATTTTCATTACACTCAAAATTTCTTTCCTCTGAGTTCAATACTGCCTTGGATATCAGTAGATGAAAGAGACATAGCAGAATATCTACCCATAAAGAAACTATCACAATTGCCAGTGTAAATACCATCTTTATTAATCCTGCATTCTTTAAAATTTCCCAGGCTATTTTATACAATTTTCAGCATTTAAGCAGAGTAGCCCAGCACACACACTAGTTTATTACTGGGAGATAAAATTCAGACAATGAGATCATTACTTTAGAAGACAGAAAGAAAACACAGCTGCAACTGTTTTTCCTGATTTTAATGTTGTTTAAGATATTATTTGGGCTAGGAAGCAGCCTTCAGAAAACAAGAGGATTCTTACTAGTACTCAGGAAGACACAGGAAAACTGAAATAAGAGGGCTCATATTGCCATTGTTTAAACCCACTGTGATGCCCAAAGGAGTGTACCAAACCTTACATTTTCAGGTAAACTGTCATAACTCGAGAAGAACTAACTATGATTGTAGTAATTGGTAAGTAATTGTAGATTGATAAGTAATCACTGTTGAGGAGTCTAAAACAGTGAAAGAAATTAATCACCTGGCATCTGCTTTGTTTCTGCAAAGGACTTCCAGAATATATACCATTATAAATTCCTTGATTTGACATCAAAGTAGGATCTTAGGTCATTGAAATTGTTGTCACTAGGAGTAAAAAAATGCATCATAATCAAAATAGTCCTTAATTAGCATATCAGATACCATAGCCAATTTACACCGCACAACAATTGGGGTATTTCTGTATCCAAGCTGTCCATTGCTATGAAATAAATATTTACCCATCTCTTTTCTGAGCTCTGCTTTCATCACATTAATGAGGAAAGTAAAGTAATTATGATAGCTTATCATACTTTTCTCCATAGAACTCTGTATCTTGGACACCTCAGCAATATGTAATAAATTGTTGCCATATACACAGTATATAAATAGATCATACAACAAACAAGTAAATTAGGTTTGTGCAGGCATTGTTCTTACTGAAATCAGAGGCAGAAATAGGACAAGGTCAGGCCTTACAATCTGTTAACAAGCAGCACTGACAAAATGTTGATATAACCATATTGATTTCAAAACCTGTATTTTTCCTTTACACTGGTGTCAGCACACAAGCCAGTCTACACACATTTTCATGTCTGCCTCAGCTTAAACAAAGCCCATTGACAGAGGTTTTGGCACCAGAAACTATTTCACATCTTCACTGTGGATTGCTAACTGCAAGAGTGACCTTCCTAATCCACCAGCAAAACTTTGTACTAACATACTATCATACCAAATATATGTCAGTAAAATGCGGGTGTAACTTTTCAGCAAGAAGATGCTGAGGTAAAAGACAATTTCATGCCTGAAAAAATTGTGAGGGAAATTGTGAGATGGCTTCTAGTTTGGAGAATTTAAACCTCAGTCCCAGATGATGAATCATTCATAAAATTATCTTCATTGGCATCCTTAACGCCAGTTTCTAATATCTGTTTCTTCATTATTTATGCTATCTACTCAATCAATGGCTATTACATATTTCAGTTTGTTTTTTAAAATGCTTATTAATGACACTGCTGACATCCCTTTTCCTATCTGTGACACCAGGCTTTTACTTTCTGTGTGGTGAATTAATGACAGCAATTAGCTCTGTGCCTTGACAACACAAAATTCTGCCCAAGGCCTTCTTCAAACATAAAGGAGAAGAAGATTGATTAAAGCAACTGCAATTAATTTAATGTCTCTTGAAGACAAACGGTCAGATGTAATACATATGACATCTTGAAAATCTAGATCATACTCAAATAATATCACTTCAAGTTTAGAGTTTCATGATCAAAATTAGGACAGTTACATGGTTTATAGGATCAGAGGAAAAAATGTGTGAAATGAACATATTTAGTCTGGAAACAGATCAGTTAAATGATAATACTTTTTTTTTTCACTACCAAATCTATTAGCCCTGATAATCTCTAATGATTATAGGGGAAATGTCTGGATTTCCTACATTGGAAGTGCAGTTATATACCTATTGCTAAAGGCCTCTAAAGAAAATGGAAACTCAAAAATCAGTTTCTGTATTTAAAAGGATAGACATTGTGGGATGCACATATGCAAACAAAAAGTATTTACAAGCCCGTGCAAACCTTACTGCGCACTCTCTGAGCAACATACATCAATTTCAAGTGTGAATTCTGCAAATTCAAAGAACCCCATAAACAGACAGGCAGCAAGAGGCAGCTTTAGAAAAGCAGTGAGGACAGACTATGAAAAGCAAGCCAAAAAACACACACAAGTAATCATTTTATAAATTACTATGAAAACTGTTTTCTGTATGATCTGAAAATACCATTTGCAGCCTGAGAAGTAAATTGTGTCTTCCAAGTATTAATATCACCGCATAAATGAAGATTTCTAGTACACAAATCATGCACAATGCACGAGTGTGCAGATGGATGAGAATCTGGGTCTAAATGTTCAAACAGACAACAGAAAAAAATTAAAAGTATGTTATGAGAAGTACAGAATTGTGATAGCATAACATCAGTCACACATAACCATGAAAATGTTAAAGGGATTCTTGGGCAATTCACATCCCTCATACAGGGTCAGAAAAGCTGCTTTCTAAATTGGAGCAAGATAATTGATTCCCCCCACCCAAGATTGTTTCAGACATTTCCTGTCATCTTGAATTTCTGAATTTAAGACAATGATGATATCCAGTTATATTATTGTTGTTCTTTTATGCAGTGTGACATAAATGATATGAGGCATCTCAACAACATACAGCTGAACACCAGAAAACTTTACCAGGGGCTTCACATGAACTCAGTTTTACTCCTCAAAACAAAATATATTTTGTGCCTTCTTTCAAAGTTTTTATATAATGAAGATGAACTACATTATTGTTACGCAAACACAATTAAGTGTTGCACATCTTTAGCAATTAATATTTCATTAGGAATTGATTTTCTGTAAAACTTAGAAGATAAACAATTGCATTTTGTAATTATTAATTTAGATTAGATAAGGGGTGAGGAGGTAAAGAATAAATATTTACAAATATGACTACTAGCACTATTAAAATGAAGCACATAGAGCTTTGATCACCTTCAAAAATGTGCTAGGATTTCGAATATAGCATGAATGCAGTGCCACATTATTTTGAAGAGTAAAAAGGGTTATTCTTACAGAGAACACCCTTCTGTCCAATAACAAGTAAATGCCAATTAAATCAAGGTTCTCCCGGAGTTGTACTGACCTGAGCATAGTCTCTGCTATAGCCCTGAGGAGTTAAACCTCTGACAGTAAGCTTGGCTAAAACTTTGTGAATTTTATGAAAATATTTTAGATTCCAACATTCATATCTATCATAAAATGGAATAATTTTAAAGGATTGTGGATTCTTTAGAAAAAGCAAGATAGAGAGGCTAAGCATTATGGGATCACAATACATTACCAATTCAAGTCTTTCTCTGAACCAAGGTTTCACACATGCTAGATATATTATAATACACTTATGATATTTATTATATTTTAGATATATTTCTATTCAGCAATTTTATATTGTTAAAAACTGAAAGGAATAAACATCCTAAAACAGGAGCCTAAGGGTTCTTATTCATCTCTGTCTATTTGAGACTCTGTATTGAACCTCACACGTCTAATTAATGAGTTATTTTTAAAATATGTAAACTACTATGTTATCTTAATATCCTAACAGCTTTGGCTTCTATAAGCCCTCCTTGTTTCATTATTCTCAGGATAATAGAAAAGCTAGCTTAGACTGAAAGTTTGGAGGTTGTTTATTCGTCAGATAAAACACTACCCAGAAGCCAAAGCAAAGAGATCAGCAGAAGTGTTGGAGTATCAATACAGCACAATTTTTGTGGCATGTAATTGGTGGGTTTGTGTTTATCATTTCTTTTTTTCCTCTCAAAAGACAGAGCTGTATCAGATAGGTCACAAATGATCCAAAGGAGAAACCTGTCATGACTAGCCTGAAACAGAGGAGCAAGAGAAAATACTGTTTTGGTGAAGATGCATACATAGAATATAACATTTATTGAGAAATAATTTTCATGGAAATGACATAACAAAACATAAATCTATGTGAGTAGGATGAAATTGACTTTTAAAAACAGGTCTGATGCTGACTCAGTGTTGAGGGTACTCTTTTCCCCTGCTTATATTTACAAGAGTCTGCCATTTGGTATGAATTAGGAAGGAAAAAATGTTTCAGTCCTTGGCTTGCTAGGTTGAGTCTGACAGGAGCTGCCCTAGAATTAGGAGCCTCCTGCAGGGCTAAAACACAAATTGATGCTAATCCCTCCTCACCTCCAGCAGGCTAGCAGGTCTTCTTATTAGTATGCAAAGCCATTTATTATTGGAAAAAATAGGGTTATTCCTCCTCTGGATATACTCGTTCTTGTTTATTTGTTAGCTTTAGCAGAAAGTGGATTTGGCTTTTATCACTGTTCTTTAAACCTTTAGGGAGATTAAAACCTGGCATGCACACTGACCACATGTTCCTAATCCCTCCAAAACATTTTTGGTTTTGCACCACTTTTATATGTGCTAAATAGGAATAGAACAAGTAAAAGTTAAACAATTAAAAGATTGAGTTTTATTGCTTTGACACATGTAAAAATCTAGCAGGCACATATACCTCACATCTGTGATTTTGGTGATGAGTACAAGTATATGCAAAACCCTACATATTAATTTTGAGACAAATGCATTAAAAATCTCATCTATGTACATTTCCAGCAATGCATTACTCTCATTTTTAGGAGCACAAATGCAACAAATCCTATGAAAATGCATATAAAAGGCAGTTAAGAAACTTATTAATGGTGATATCAGTTCAACAGTAAAAGTGAACCTATTATAAAGTGCTTCCTACAGAAATCCAATATGTTACTTTATTATAATTCTGCCAAAAAAACAACAATATAGAAGCAAACTCTCCTAAAACATCCACCTAAGAATAATTTGCAGCTCCAAAATCTATCTGAAGCAATTTTCAACCAGGTTTCATTCCTTTCTGTTTTCTTTTTAATTCTCCCTTTGCAGAGATAGAAGGTTATGACTTTTAGAGAAAATAAACAGGTTGAAAATGAGATAAAGAAATAAAAAGACGATCTATTGTACATTGCAAAGGTCCTTAGCTTCAGTTCTGAGCGCATGTGTGTGACAGCCCAGCAAACATTTCACATGGAAGGTTTCACAAACACGCAGTCATGCTAATTCACATTGAACAGCCTCTGAAAGCTCAGATGTTATGCACTTACATTAAATTCTAGTCAAACATCATCTAGATAAATAGAAACCTTCAGTTATCTTGAATGCTGTTAATATGATGAATTAATGCTACTTCACTTCCCCCACCCCATCCACCCTCATCCCTCCACCCCTTCTCACACAGGTACATGAACAATTAGGGTCTGACCTTCCATATTAAAAGTCCTAAACCTGAAAGGTCTTGAATATGTAATATAAAGTATTTCTGACAAAGGTATTAATATTAATTATTTTAATCTCACAAATTGATTATAAAAGTTAATAATAACTATAATAACTACAATAACTATATTAATAATATATTAATAATAATTATCTCTTTTTTTGCTTTTCCTATTTAATTTTCTCTTTTTCAACCACAAGAAACATAAAAAGAATTTAGCAACATAGGACTTGCAATAGTGAAGAGCAACTAATAATGAAATTTAGAATAAAATGAGATTTATAATAAACAGACGTTCATTATGCAGGTCTAGTTGGTTGGTTGGTTTGTTGGTTGGTTTGTTGGTGTTTTAAAGACAGATATTTAGTTGAATGAATTCATGTGATCATTTAGCATTATCAATTTGCCACAAAATACTGTTGAGCATCACTTTTGAAAAGGAGTAATGTTCCACAGCAAGGAAAGAAAATGGTGTTTGAAATCTTATCTTTCATTCCTACTAAATTCCACTAGAAATATTGCAGTGAATATGAATATGCAGTACCTGAGAACACTGCAGAGATGCAGGATGACAGCACTGGCCAGGTGTCAATCATTCCACTCATTTGCTAACTCAATGTACTCTCAGAATGTCTGTTACCAACCTTGATTGTCTTCTGTTTTAATTACTGATGAATAAATTTCATATTTTAATTTTATTCTCTTAATGTTATCAAATGATTAAATCTTAGACCACTTCCTCCATAATTAAATACAGTTTATTCAAGAAACATTACTTATTTTTTTGTGTGCCATAAAAAATATGAGTCTATAGGGACCAGCTGACCATTGCTTGGCCTTTGATTATCCTGCATTATCCACTTATCTGCCTTAAACATGAATATTCTGGAAGTTCTCAGTAGGGAAACTAAAAAGCAAATTAGCATTGAAATTTTCTGGAAAAGACTAAGAAAAAAGTTTTCTCATGGGACAGTTTCAAAACTGTTGGTCACAAAAAGCAAACTGATGATAGTTTTATGAGAACAGCAGATGTTTCTGCCTTCTTAAAGATCACACCTTAAATGTCATTCTTAATATTGCAAGCTTTGAAAAGTTTGGTTTTGGCCCTTTTACTGTATCTTCCACGATTTTTAGATTTCTCCTAAATATTATATTGTTCTAAAGCAATTCTAGTTTTCCTAAATAATTTATCATATATAGAAATGTGTTAAATAGAATAGAGGCATTAGCTCATGCCTTCAGGTTTTACCCATATTTCTTATGGGCACAACTTATACAACAACAACTCTCAATGATTTTAATGATCTTGGAAAATTGCAATAAATTACAGTTTCCCTCATTAAGAAAATAATTCTTAATGGGGACAGAGAGAAGATAAAATTAAAGGAAAATGGAATTAGGTAAACATATTTTAGGGTGAGAGAAGGAAAGAAAAGCCATGAAATTCAAGGCCAGTTAGTTCCATTTCAGTTCCTTAAAAGTGGTAGAAGAAATAATCAAACACTGTTTGAGCACTTAGAAGATAAGAAAGTTGTGAAGATGAGTAACATTGACAGTGGATTCATCAAGAACAAGTCATGTCAAAATAATTTTTTTTTCCTCATGATGGCATAATAGGCCTTTTGGATAGAGGAAAGCAGGCACATTGTCATTGTGCTTCTCTTTTAAAAGCTGCCCAATGCTCTTTCTCATGACCTTTTGATAAGTAAACTCCAGGGAAACACTCCCTGGATGGAATCAGTCAGGCTGGACAAGGGTTTGCAGTACTGTTCCACAGGGGTCAGAGTGCATTCATTACATTCTTTACTAGTTTGGATAAAGAAATCAAAAGTACGGTTATTACATCTAGAAGTGGACAGACATCATACTGAGAGAGCTGCAAATGCATTGTTCCAAATTAATCTCAACAGGTTGAAGTCTGAAGAAAATTAGGTACAAATAAGGGCAAGAGCTGCATTTCACTATAGAAAAGTTAACCAGTTCATTGCAGAAGGGAAACAACTGGCAGAGAGCAATAGTATCCCTTTAGTACCAGTGGCTCTGTCACAAGCTAAACATGACATTTTATGTAAAAATTAATTTTTTAAATCTATAAAGATTATTTTTAAAATTTATTCCATTCTATCCAATACGAGCAAGACTCAGTGGAATATTGTATCTACTTTGAGAACAGCATTTTAGAAAAGATATGGAACAAGAGAAACTCCAGAGATGTAGAAAACCTTCAGTAAGTGGTTAAAGGAAGCAGGCTGGTTAGGTAAAGAGAAGAAAAGACTGAGGCAATATGATCTATCAAAAATATTAGAAAGTAGGAATAATAAGAAAGCAAAAGTTCTTATTTTTGTTCCCTGTGGATTTGAGTTCAAAATAAACTGATAAATTAGGCTTGGCTTGTGGTGAAATTTGATCACTCAAGGTCCGAAACTATAAAAATCATGAAATGAGTGTCTGAATTTTAAATATAGATGTGAGGAGTAATTATGTGAATTCAAAATCACATATAGCAGGATTCTAAAGCAATTAAAAATGTCATTCTTCCTTAGACTTACATTCACGCGTTACTGCTTAATGTACTGTAATACTGATACCATTAAAATGAGAGAAACAAACAAGAAAAATCAAACAAGCAAAAACAAATCCTCAAACCAATCAACCAATATAAAACAAGCCAAAACACCAACCACAACCCAAACCTTCTTTTTTCTTGCAGTTTAAAATTTCCAGAAACTCACAATATTGTGTGACTGGAAAGGAAACAGAAATATTTCAGTTTTCATGATTTAACCTGCAGAAACCTGTCTGACAAGTTTTAAAAGTGATTCTGAATGAGATTTCAGTCATAACCTGACTGCTAACTCAAACACTTCTATGTCTGAGGTGAGCCCAGGGGAAATATGTAATTCTGCACAAAAAGTGATTTAGTTTTGCATTAGAACTCAAGGCTGAAGATCATACAACTGAAACCAACAGGAATTTTAAATTTAACTATTTCTCCTTTTTGGTCATCTTTCTAGTTCTTAATGTGTTCGTAAACATTGTTCATATAACCAGAGCAAATATTGAGCATTGTGAAGATACCAGTTTGATGTTCTCTCAACAACAGAGCCCATGTCCTCCTTCAGAAGACTAACTCCTCAGGACTGCAGATAACAGTGACTGACAAAATATGCAAGAACATCTGAAACTGTCAAGCCTTGACTGCACTGCCAGTGCCAGATTTGGGTAAGGAGCCACAAGGCAGGCTGTGCAAAGCAGCAACAGTGATTTACTGCCGCTGCTTTCCCTCCTCCCCTCCTTCACTGGGCTTTCTACTCTTCCTTCCTGCTTTTGAAGGTTCTGACTCTGGAAACCTCATTGTCCTTTAACAGCAAATGAGTACAATTCTTTCAGCACCTGTCATTTCAGAATCTCAAGCAAGTTAATAAAAGGGAATAATTTTAACTCTGTTTAAAGTTCTTTAGTTGTAAATATCGAGCAGATGACACATTTTTTATAAAGGTTATGTGTTTGTCAACTGAAACCATATAATGATCTCTCCAATTTATGTATCATCTCTACTGCTTATATCTCTTTTGTTCCTTAAAACTTCCTGAAAGAAAAGATGTTCAGATCATTGTTTCCAGAGAACCTCTTATATCATCAAATTTATTTGTATTTGGTGTCAAAAGTAGTTTTTATCATGCTTATAATGCATCTTAATCACATTTCTACCAGCTGAGTGCTACTTACAATTCCATTAAGGTGGCCACTAACAATACAGTTAAGACACATGCATAACTTTACAGGGATAATGCCACTAAATTCAGTGAATCAAGAGATGGCTTTCTTGTTAACTACAACTTTATGCTTTAACATTCTTAACTGCTTGCTTAAATGAAAGGTTATAACATGTATTTTTAAATGTGACTATATGTTATTTGGTGTTCCTCAAGAAAAGTTTGGAATTAATTTTTCTTCAAGACTGTTAAGAGAATTACCAGGTAAAATAAGTTATCATGATACCCCTGTAACACTCAAGGACTGCACAACAACAATACTGTATACCAGCACTGCTGTGTCTCAACTTTTCATCAGAAATATATAATAGGTAAAAATCTGAATAGCTTTATGTGTATGACCAGGCTGTTCCTGTAGAAAAACACCTCTATCCTTGTCAACAAGGGCACTATTTATAGTAAAGAAGATTGAGTTCATTTTTTCCATGTAAGGAAAAGTCCATTTAGTAAAGTCCTCTAATTTCTAGAGGCAATAATTACTATGTGCTCTTCATATACATGGAAAACTCAAAAGCTTCAGTAACACTGAAGAGTCTTAAACCAGATACAAAAAGTGATACCACTTTCTTTTTTCATCTATTTTAAGAGGAAAAAGAAAAACAGCCATGGGACCAGGAAGGACAAGGAAAACACAGCTAACAGAGACAGGCATCAGACACAGCTCGTTGCTTAGTGTTTTTAGGGTTCTGCTTGTGCATAACCTGTGAACCCCCTCTGGGATTGCCAGGGATTTTTGGGAACGCCTGGAGGAATGTCATGGGCACCTGCTTCATCAGGAAAAAGCAGCCATGGGGCCTGTGACACCCAGCAGCTTGTAAAGAGGCTATTCATGATCAAAGGGTGCTTTGAGCTTTGAGCAAGCAGAGACAAGTACCCTTTCAGCAGGTGCTGGGAGAGGTGAGCTTAAGGGCCAGCCCAGTGTGAATTTCCCAGAGAAGATTTCCTGCAGCTGATGTGCAAAAGCCTTCTGGAAACTCTGGTGCTGAGGAATCTGTGTGCTGCAGGCAGGCATGAGTGACACAGCGTGTCCCCAGCACACACCAGAGCAGCTGCCCCAGCATATCAGACACCAGGCTCCCAGGGGATGATGATGCATCTCTGTTGGCCCCTCACTGAGGGGCCATCCACCAAGTGGAGGGGAGCTGTGACAAAGCAGGGCAAGAAAGGTCTGTGCTTATTTGGTGCAGAAATGGAGACTCACAGCATGTCCAAACCAGAGTCTTAAAATTTGCAGGAAAAAAGTTCCTCCTCTGATGCAAAAGGGTCAGTGTGGTGGTGGCAGATGAGGTGCTGAGTGTGAGCAGCACACCGAGGAGGTGATTTTCCTGTCTCCTGAGCACTGGTGGGAGCACAGCTGGAGCACCGTGTCCAGTTCTGGGCTCGACAGTAAGAGACACACACAAACTGCAGTGAGCACTACAAAAGGTCACAAAGATGGTAAAGGAGCATCTTTTATGCAAGAAGCTGAGAAAGCTGAGACTTTTCAACTTGGAGAAGGGACCACTTGAGAAAGGAATCTTATATCAGTGTGCATAAATATCTTATTGGTTTGAGGCAGACTCTTCTCTGTCATGTCCAGGGACAGGACAAGAGGCAATGAGCACATACCAAACCAGAGCAAGTTATGTTTAAGCATCAAAACCAAAACAAAGCAAAATAAAACAAACAAACAAATAAAAAAGACAACCAACCAAACAAAAAACCCAAACACAAAAACTTTTCAGTGTGCAAGAATCCAAACAGAGGAATAGGCTGCTCTGAGAGGCTGAGTAGTCTCACTCCCTGGAGATATTTCACATTCAACTGCCTGCAGACCTGAGCAAGCTGCTGCTGTAGCTGCCTACTCTGAGCAGAGAGGGTTGTGCTAGACATCTCCAGAGGACCAGCCTGGTTTTGTGAGCAGTAACTGTTTCTGAGCTCTAGTGGTCCCAGACTTTCAAAAAGTTGCAAATTATCAATCACAATGACATGATATTTGCAACCATTTGGCTGCACCACCAAGCCAAAAGAGGTGTAGGAGAACCATAGGCAATGCTTTCTGATGACATAAGAATGGAAGATGACCCATGAAACACCCATGTCATTAATTGTTGTCAGTCTGATAAAAAGGGTTCAGGAGCCCAGCCCTCAATAGCTTTATGTTGGAGGAACTAATAAAGAGTCAGGCATTTTAGAAGCTGCACCTGTAGTCAAGGCATTCATGATGTTTATGTTTGTTCTGGCCTGGAAATTTATAATATTTTCTCTTTAGAAGTAAAATTCACTAATTAACTAAATAGCTGCAAATATGTGTAAATGGAAACAAATGTCTTCGTAAAAATGCAGCTCTAGATTATAATTAAAAACTAATAAGTAATTTTCTTCTAATTTCAAAAGTGTATAAAACATGGATAAAATCAAATGAAGTTTACAATGACTTGCATTTTCAGTTGAACCGACAGAGGAAGAAGCAGAAAACAAAATACATGTAGCAGGTCCAATGAAATTAAGAAAAAAGTGAATGTAACACAGAGAGAATGGAAACCTTTACTACAGTTTCACAGATCTTGTATGTTACAGAGAGAGGTATATTCTAGCTTTAAGGATTCTATGATGCTATGATACTGCACAAAATATTACCAGAAATTAACATAAGTAATTTCAATTGAAAGAGACAAATTTTTTCAGAAGTGTTACTTTTGAAAAGACAGGCTTCCCAGAATGAGATTGGGCAGGTAAATGTGGAAAATTGCACAAAAATTATATAACTTTGGGATATACACAGTGGAATGGGCTGCAAAAATCTTTTGATAGTAATTTTTCTTATTCCTGTGAACTGCTCTTTTAGGATTCATTTAGCAATTAATTGCTGTCCTCACTAGATGCTAATATTGCAACAGAAATCTACGGAATAAATTGTGCCAGTGCAAATGAGGCAGTGATTGGCAGCCCTTTCTTAATTATGGCAGTAGGTTTAGCACTTGTGTTAATCTGAAATTCATTAGCATGTCTCCAGATACCACTAGTTAAATCCAGTTTGCCAACAGGCAGAGTCAGCTCTGAAATTAGTGCTTCAGAAAACCTTGTTTATTGCCTGATGTCCTCTGAAAAAAAAACACTGAGGTCAGGTTTCCTGACGTATTGTTTGACTGGATTCCCAGAATAATTCCATGATATTCTCAAGAGGCAACCCTGAACACACTAAACCTAGAATGAGGTTTGTGCCAAAATCACTTATCTACAAGTAAATCTCTTATTTCTTCAAACAGATTCGTAATTCCTCCTTTTATACTTTATTGATGTGTTTTTCAGGCTATATTTTCATGATCAATAGCTATTCTACCCATATAGAAATCTCTGTAGACGAAACTGACAGAAATGCAAATAAAGATAAAAGCTACATAAATTTTTCAGAAATGGATCATGCCAAAAATCCTGGTGTCTTATTTTGACAGACATTATTTACTTATTTACAAGCAAAGCCTGACAGAGACAATCTCTCTGGATTTCAGAAATGTATTCCATAGGAGATGACTGATTAAAATTGAAAAGGTGGGGATCAGTAGCCAGACTGTAAAGTGGATCAAAAAGGAGATCAAACAGGTTGTGCTGAAAGTGTCCTGGTATTGGTAGCTTCCCTGTGCAGTTCTTCAGAGTCTATTTTGGAAAATTTTAGTGTTTTCACCACTGACTAAGCCCTCAAGGGGCAAAAAGATGTCTTTTTGGGACATATATGCACTGAAGAAATGCAACGATAGCACGAATATGGATAGGATACACTGGTAACATGGGATGAGATTAAACACTATATGTCAGAATTTGGATAATCTTAGGGACTGAGGCAGTAAAAATAAGATTATATGCGAATCCTGAGGCATTTACAGGCTAATAACAGGAACTTTGCTAAGAATACAGAGCGCTGATATTTCTAGAAACAAGAGAAGAGAAAATGTGTAAGAGTTCAGATAAATCTCACAGTAGAGTCCTGCCTTTCCCTTCAGTCTCTTTCTTCAGGAAAATTAAGGATTTATAATCTACCTTTGTGACATCATAAAATTATTTTTATCTCTAATATATTTTTTAACTCTAAATTATGCAAACTTTTCTCAGTCTTATTGTGTAGACCTTTCTTATTAGAATGCCAGAGCACTAAATCTTGCAGTAATTTTATATAGATCTCCTCAGATCCCTGAACAGGCCATCATATAAAGCCATGAAAGACAACCTGTCATTAAACATTTTACTTAATCTCTTCTAAATCTAGCATTCAGCTTTTCATTCTTATTTCTTTTTCACTCATATAGCAAATCATTTTCCATATATTTCTTAGAATATGCTGCATTTTTTCTTGGAAATGCTTAGTCATTTTGCACTGTGTGGATAGATGCTGTAAAGATGGAAAAGGTGAATGCTACAGAACAATTAATTATAATTCATTCTCCCATCTCATTTCTCTAGTCATGATCATCAAAGTTCTTCCCTTTCTTAGCAGACTGCTGACAAATGACAACTGAAAAATAACATTATCTCTTTGGGCTCCCCAGGGCCTCCAGAATAAAACAGAAGACTGCTCTACCACACTCAGTCCTTTTCCCCGAGTAACTTCTCCAGTTTGCTTAAGTTCCAAATAATAAATAGCTTTGTAAGCACTGTTGCTTGCTCCCAAACATTTCTTTTTTGTTTGTTTAATGCTCAGTTCCCCAACTTTGTCAACCCCTGTCACTTACTGTCAGAATTACTTTTCTAAGTGTATTACAGATGCACAAAGGTCTGCATTTACATCTTTTTATCCACCAGTTCTTCCTACCAGTTTTGGTAGGCCTTTTACAACCAATTTTATTTTTATTTTTCCTAAGTTGTTTTTCCATCTTCCCTTCCCTTTGTAAGCTTTTCAAATGGCAGATTATTTTCAGTTTTAAAGGTGTTTTCATACTGATATAATTTAAAATCGTGTTTCACAAGATGCATTTAAACAATCTTCTTTAAGATTAACAATTTTGTCTGTAAGGAGATTTTAGCATTTTTATTTAATTTACTTAATTTTATTTATTTATAAATAAATTTATTTATTTAATTTTCATTTTCATTTAATTACTCTATACAATCTCTGCGCATGCAAGGAAGAATTCCATGTGGATTACTTTTCCTGTGATTGCTTTTAAAGCAGACACAAATAATAGTCTAATTTTACTGATATATAATTTATGGTTATTATTACTGTATTTTTACTGATCATTAGATTAATATCTCTCTGCAAAGTAGTGTTATGATATGACTTTTACATATATTGTAAGTTCCTGCCATCTCTTTTTTATTTGGTAGACATCTTTCAGGTGATTTACAATTAAAACTCACCACTTTATTCCTAGATTCTATCCTTCAGCTAATTTTTTCTCAAAAAAAACCCAGAGTAATATTGCAGTCCTCTCACCTGTTTTTGGAAATAGATAACTCACAGAGTTTTATAGATTTTCTCTGTTGTCATTGGAGGCATCTATTCAGAGCAATTCATCTGGCATATTTTAGAGAATTAAATGATGAGGCAAACCATGCCCCACTAAATGACTTTCTCACCATTCACTCTAAAAGCTCTGTAATCAACTAGCTCATGTGTAGACAGCTGCACTCACCACATCTAATGTGAAACAAATTGAATTCTATTCCTACACTGTTTGGCTATTTCAATAGCTAAAGCCTCTATGATCCTGTATTATTCCAAATCTACTCTTGTCCCCTCTTCTACGTTATCTACTTGCAATACACACACAAAATAAGGCAAACCCATCTTAGTAGTTTTGCTATTACCTTTCACAACACTAAGCAAAACTGCATCTTTTATCACCTATAGCATGTGTCTGTACTGTTTCTGTTATTTCTCATGGAGAAAAACAATAAAAGCAGTACCATAGAAATAGTCCTTGTCTCTAATCTATGTACTGTTCAATATTTGTAGTGTGTCAATCTACTGAAGTTATAAGCCTTTCTGTTTTTCTGTGCCTAACCTTATTACTTTCTATTTCCTAGCAACAAATCATATGGTTCAGGCACAGGCTTTTGACCCTGTTCCGTAGGAATCATGTTCATTTGTTCTCACCCTCAGTGCTTTTTCCACAGAATTCTATTATTGTCAGGTTTCATCATCCTTCAACATTTCCCAACTCAGAAACCTTTTGTTACATACCTGTCCAGCAATTCATACCAACACATGTGCTCATACCTATTTAATACTCCATTAGAAACCATTATCAAGTCAGCACCATGAAGATAAAAGATTTAAATTTTCAGAATTTTTTTTCATTGATCTGGTCGTTATTGATTCAGGGAGGACAAAGAAGCAATTGTATCAGGAGCAAGGAAGAAAATCTAGGAGAATTTATAGCCATCTTTACAACTTTTGAAGTGCCAGAAGGACATACAAAACCAAGAAAATAAAGGTAGTCAGATCTGTATTAATTTTTCATATATGATCCTTAATAAAAGATCTATGTGTAATCTCGGAAGACACTGAACCCCATGAAAATTATTCCCTTTTTTGATCACCTCCCATTTAGCCACTATACATCAACATTTACAAGGTCTGTGTTATCACAGACTCCAAGGACTTCACAAGCTGAAAAGATCTATATAAAACAGGATGACATTTTTACAAGACAAGGAACAATAGGAAGGGCTCCAGATGACGTTTTTAGTGACCAAGATCTGAGTTGAATTTCAATATCAACTGTCCATGTGGCACCAATTTGCATCTTTAAGTTACTGAAGTACCAGCATTTACACACTTCCTTTTGGGCTCCTCAGCCCAACCAGTGAGGCACACAGCTTCTTCTTCACCCACATTGCAGCTTGGATCCAAGAGGGAGAGGCACACTTATTTTT
Organism: Zonotrichia albicollis; assembly: GCF_047830755.1. Lineage (NCBI taxonomy): Eukaryota > Metazoa > Chordata > Aves > Passeriformes > Passerellidae > Zonotrichia > Zonotrichia albicollis. Next base: position 63,607,825 of record NC_133822.1, read on the forward strand.
TGCCTGTTTCTCTGATCTGAGTTTTCCTCTCTGGACAGAAATCAAGAGAAATGCAGCTACAAACTCACAGGGGTCCTGGATGCTGAGGGAGGCAGCTCAGCTCTGCTGTCACCTTGGCACAAGGGAGCCCTGCCCAAGCACAACAGCCAGTTGTGTCTATGTACCATGCAATAATTCACTAAAGCCCTGTATCTAAACCACATTTTATCCCTTCATATTTGCTGTGCAAATTGATGTATGCATTAGGAACTTGAGTTAACAACTTGGATTTAGGAACATCTGCTTGAAAATTACTTTCTTTTAGACATTCCTCAGAATTTTCTGTTTCACAATACAAGGTTTAGAAGAACTCACTCATTAAAACAAGAAATTTATTAAAACAATGTGCATTTTATCCCCAAGGAAGAAAGAAACCTTGCCTAAGCACATTGTGCAAAAACAATATCCCTTGCTGGTAAAAAACAGTGAAAGTGACAAACAGAAAAAATTATCAGTGTTTGAGCTGCAATTAGTCCATGCATAAAGGAGGATCAATACAACAATTTGTAACTATCAAAAGCTGGAGCCTTTAAAAGCCAGCTGGCTTGGCAGAAACCTTCCCACAGTGGCTGTATGTCAATATAAGGATTATTTTCAAGCACCCTTAGTTGTTTTTCTCTAACATGATAAGCAGTGGACTCTAATATCCTGAGGCTTTCTCTTCAGATCTCTGGGTAGGACTTGGAGAGCCACACCAGAGACTGCACTAAATAAGCCTTTCAAGTTTGTACAGTCTGGCATGTTTAGATGAGTCTAACTGCCCTGTAGCTGCATATCCTGCATGCAGATGATGACTTGAGGTTCCATATATCATTTTTGCCTTCCCTTAAAATGCATAATTATCATCCCAAAAAAGTGGGACACAGCTACCATAACTGTCCATATTATGAGCTGTGACTTGATGCTACCTAGGGATATATTTATAAAATGTGATTATGTGTGACACAGGAGCACTGCCAATACATTTTTGTCTCTCAAATCAGGATCAAGCTATATTGGAGCAAGTCCAGGGTACCCCTTGAGTAGCTGAAGAATTACACAGGAAAACCAAACACTGATCCTGCTAGAGTCCAGAGTGAGCAATAATCAATCTTCTGTGATTGTATCTGTTTCCTTGTCCTTACAGTTAAAAGAAAGAAAGAAATCTATTACTTAGGTCTCCATGAGATACATAAGATTTTGCAATTTTTCGCATCTTAAAGAGTTTGATGAGTATACGTATGGCAAACCTTGAGAGAAAAGAAATTCTGGGCAGGCAGCAGAGTACAGTGCATGAGTGATAGCTACTTGCTTTCTACCAAGTCTGCACAAACTCTATCCTCTGCCTGCCACAAGTAAGCTCCCTTGTCTTTCCACTGAAAAACATACAGCTCACAGGGAAATATTCATTTAGTGAATGTCAAGGACTATCTCTTGCTGTGTGTCTTAGGGTGATTTTAGGATGTTTGTATCCCCAGTTGTCTGTTTTGCTTATGGTAGACATTGAGTTTCCTGCTTTTAAGATTAGATTGGAGAGTGAAAGGGTGGAGCAGGAAAAGCAGTAGAATATTTTTGCAGCTGTATTCAAAAACAGAGAGATAAGAGCTTCAGCTCTCTCTCTGTGCGTGTTGTCTGCAGCACAGACCGCAGGAAAGAGCTCTCCTTTGCTTTTAGTTATTGTAGCTAGCTGAGGCAGAGGAGTTTCCCAGAATGTGGCTTGTCTTCTTCTTGGAACTGATTGCCCCTGCTCTGGACTGAAAACCCAGAAAAGCACCGGGACCTCACACCTGTGGCACACGGGAGCTGGGATGTGGCATTTTCCAGCACAGGAGGGACTGATAAGAGACAGAATGAGCCGAGCTACAGCCCATAAAAAGGATCACCTCTCTGAATCTGCCATCTCTTCAGAACAATGAGAAGTTCCATTGTTTAGTGTTATTCATTTTCTCATGTTTGTGAATACTTTGTTTGTTAAATAAACAGTTTTTTCCACTTCTCTCATAGGAGATTTACCTCCCGAACTGGCTGGAGGAGGGGCAGCTTGAATCCGCTTTCTAGAGGGACCCCTTTGAAAGTTCCCTCCCTAAATATGCCCTAAACCAGAACAAATACACTGTGCTGCTCTTCTACTCCTGCAAATAAACATATGTGGCAGAGAGCACATCTATAATCTCAAAATATTTTGAATTCCTCAGACAGCTCAGGTACCCACTATGTTATTAGGATGCTTTCCAAACTCTTAGGAACCATCTTCCAGTATACAGCAAGTGCAACACCCAAACTCAGAGCCAAATCTACGTGACTAAAAGATACCTATAATAAAAATAAGTAATTTTAAATGTAAATTTTTTTCTATCTCTTTTCTTGGCAGTTGACCTAGATTTTAGGGTTTCTTATCTTCTTAAGAATTCTTTAGAGTTTGTTAAATGATGACTTTTCTATAGCTGGTGTCCAGTATGGCTGATGAACAGTGGTATTCCAGACCAAATAAAAGAAACACTAAATTTTTTATCAAATATAGTATGGTTGAAACCTCATAAACCTAGTGTTAATAAACATAATGTTTCTGAGATTTTCTGGTTAGAATATAGACTTTTTTCCTTTTTTCAACTAATCAACGAACAGATAAAATTTAATATCCACTTTTCAAGTAGTATTTGTGCAAACTGATGATGTTGCTACATTGCAGAACGTAAAATAAGAAGGGTGAGTCAAATCAGTTCAGTTAAATACTCACAATCTCACAGCATTCAGGTTGGCTCATTGGGTTTTAATTCTTCCAAGCATTGGTAACTTCTGAACAGTAGCAACTAGAATCAATTTCTGTCTGCTGTGGTTTTTGAATGTGGTTGTGCTTGCAGAACAAGATCACAGATTAAAGATAAAATTATTGCAGTCATCCTCTAACATTTTTCCTTGATTAATTTAGTCTGAATAGATCAATTCTCTTCTTCTTTATTGTTTGTTATATTGGTAAATTCTAGTAACAAATGTCTTGAGCAACTCTGAATCCTTATCCACTTTAATTTAAAACACGTGGGAAAATGTTAGAAAGAGATACGTAGTTAGCATGTACCTAGCATGCAAATACAAAAGAGCACTGCAGGAACAGACACAACATTTTGGGTCCAATCTCTTCAACATAAAATATAGCATGCTATGTTGCCAAAATTATTGGATAGCTTAATACTCAGAAGTAATAAGAAATACTTCCTTTTCTGGGTTGGAGAAGCTTCTAAGACACACTGTCTTCTACATATTTAATATTTCATGCTATTAGATATGCTTTAATTGCGGAAAACACAGAAAGAGATGAGGGTCCATGGTGCATAAATGCAAATGGACAGGTTCTCTCTGGTAGCCTTGAGAGGCACCAGCCTTCCCCAGTTATATGAAGAACAAGACACGTTGGAATTCACCAGCTACTGAAACAGGGAAACCAATTGGCCTGTATGGGATGAACTGAATCCTGCCTCTTTCCTCTTGAGTGCTTTGCTGAGTCTCCTTGGATTCTCCCCAGTTTTGCTTAAGATCACATCTGGTAACTGGGTCTAACACAAATAACTTGCTCTTGAATCCAATACTCCTTTGATTATGCACCTGAACTTGGTTGATTACTGCTGAGTACATCTCCCTAGCGCCGAAAAACTAAACAGTGCCATCTGATGATGCCAGTAATGTGTATTAACTCTAAAATTATTCTCTCTTCACTGTAATTTCTATGCCACAGTATTTAGCCTACATGATTTCACTGCCATTCCTTTTAATATAAATAATTTTTTATTTTCTCTTTATATTACAATGTAAGACTTATCAAGATAATTTCACTGACAGTGACCTTCCAAAATAATTACTCTATTTTTGAGTTTGTCACTTATAGGCCATTACTAGATACAGATAGATCACTTTTCCCATAAATGATTTAAAATGCAGCTTCTTTATACTATCAAATGCCATTAACAAAATCTTTTTTTTCTTCTATATTCTCTCTAATGTGTCTTATTTTTTTTTAAGAAAATGTTGTAAGGAAACAAAAAGGCTCATATTCAGTTACAGAGGTATTAAAACCAATATATTTTCCCTCACATCTGTCCTGATGGCTTGCAGAGCAGTTGTATTACCAAACAGGCCATAAATCAACAAGTGGAGAAAATTAGAAATTTGTACAAACATTCTCATTTGATTTGATAGATTTAAGAAGAGATTTTAAATTTAAATATTCAAGTTAAGAAGCTTTCCAAGGTATCATTTTCCTGTTAATAAAAGTAAGGATATCAGAAGAGCTTAAAAATGCTACAGAACTGAAACTGTGCTGTCTCTGACACAGACTAAAGGGTAAAAAAAAACCCACAATTTCTTTGCACTCAGATACTTTTTTGCTTGGAATGACAAGGGTTAATTTTTTTCAGCCTCTTTGCTACAGCTTGAGTTTTTCACCTGATCATAGTAGAAAGGATATATCTGGATATCCGTACCTATCAGGAGATGCAAATCAATTTTCATTGAGTAATGAGAGTAAATCCTTTATCACCTTCCCTAGCATATTAATTATTAAAATACCTTATGAATTAGACCTTGTTTCTCAAAACATAATTGACCTCAGTCAAGTTCTGCATCATGAATTTTGTATGTGGAGCACATATATTGCTCGATTAATCAGTACTTAAGATCTGTACATAAGCAAAAGCACAGCTATAAACTGCACTTGCTTTTAGGTTCTACATTCTAGTTTCACACCAATAATTTTCTTAATCACTGATTTTAATCACATGGACTCGTTTTGCAGCTCAGAATCATAGCAGCACCAAGCTCTGCTTGCTGAGCCTCCTTACATTATGGCCGTACATTACTTAAATCCATTAAGAGTGATTCAGATCACTCTGCAATTTTAGTTTCTTGTACAGCCACCTGGATTAATTCCATTAAAATAATTAGCATGCCAAAGCAGAATTTATTTGAAATTATTCCCTGTTAATTCCCAATAATAAGTTAACACCGGTAACAACTCTTTAATTTATTTACTATAAAGGCTCAGGAAATTGGACATCAGGATTCTTTGTTACAAGTGGTGTGCCTTAGTTCCCAATGCATTTGCAAACCAAGTCAGACACCTGTAAAACTATGGCAAAAGTACATAAAAAGGATTTTGAATTTAATTTTAGGAATTCAGGTCTATGTTTATTTAAGCTTTAGCCATGTTTTCAAACATTTCTCTGTACCCCCAAGTTTTCAAAAAAAATTACATAGAATTTTGACATGTGATGTAGGTATGACAGAAAAAACACCACAGATCTTAATAAAACTCCAGCAGACATTCCCCCTGCCACTCCCACTTCTGCAACTGAAAGCTGTATCTATTTTTTTAACACAGTACAGATTAGTGAAACTAGATTTGCTACCACAGTGAGTCCTAGTAAGGTCAGCAGCATTCTGCCCTTCCCAACTCACTGTTAATCTTATTTATCCATATCTGATCTACTCATCTGCTATTATCTCACATTATGCTTGGACAGTTTTTTGACCCTATCAGACTCCAGTACCAGTCGCATCCTATGATCCTAAGTGTTTCTGACAGTAAAAAGTTCTAAATTATGAGCTGCCTATAAGAACTCATAATTTGCAAAAAACTGCAAGACATGCACAATTTAAACTATTTTTAAAAGTTTGTTTTTTTTTTTTTTTTTCTCTAAGGGTAGTTGTAGACTTGAGAGGAGGAATTTTAAAAACTTGAGTGAGGAGCATAGAACCAGTATATTTAAGGGGGACGTTTAGTTCTGTTGTGCTTAATGCCTCAAAAAACGTCAAAACTTATCAGCCTGAAAGTGCACCATTTTGAAGCTTCTGTTTTAATGATAAATAATGATTTGAGAATGCAAATTTTGTACTCAGTGAAAGAATAGAGAGGTGTCAGCTTCCTTGAAGAAAACATTTAAAACAGTCTGAGCTGAATATTAAGTCAAGAGAGTTTTGCATAGATTGATGTCTTAGCAACTTCAAAAGATAGCAGAAGAAGATTAATTTTGTAAATGGCTGATTCCACAATAATGATTCTCTAGGGGTTCAAAATTCTTTATGAAAAATCTCATTCTTCTGGGGTTTCTCTAAATGTTGTGTATAGATGCTATCTTCTCAGAAAAAAATATTACAATGTGATAGAATGATCATTAATTTTTATTTTAGTCCACACCTTATTTTGAATTAGCCTGCTAGCTTCTGTTCTTTTATTCTCATTCTCTGGTATTATTCTGCCATTTCAGGATGAATTTTTTTGATATTCCCGTTTTTAAATGGGGTTAATGCTGCAGTGTGTCTCTGTGTGTTCAGCCAAAATTAATCTTTCCTCAAAGGCATTAAATTAACATATCTAAAAAACAAATAACAGCAAGGCTTTCTCATCCACTCAGACTATGAAATTAGTTCCAGAAGAATAAAGCAAAACATTGTAAAGTGGGGTTAGGTGATAATATTTTCCTTCTTTCAAGTCCAGGTAATGTTACAGGATCATGTCAAGACCTAGGTGGGCATGGAACTGTGGAAATCACCAAGTTCAACCCCTCTTCTTAGGGCAGGCTCAGCTAGAGGAGGCTGCCTGTGTCCAGCCAGGTTTTGAGTGTCTCCAAGGATGGAGATTCCACAACTTTTTTTAAGCAGCCCGTTCCAGTGTTATTGTGGATTTGTCACAAAATCTGAGAAAGCAACATAGTTGCTGTACTTTGTCCAGAGGAGACCAAAGAAAAGGTTGCACACTCAGAATATATTTCAAGTCTTTTCTTCACCAGGAGAGGGAAGTGATGTTGCAGTGACCTCCTGAAGAAGCAGACAACATTTACCTAAGCACTGATGGCAGAGTGGAGTCAGTACTTCCACCTATTATCTGCTCCATTCTCTATTATCCCTTCTTGTATAAAAAAAAGTCAAATTACCAAGTATCTCTATTACTCCCCAGGAAAAATAGCCCACCAAAGCAAATAAAATGTCTCTTTTCAAGTATGTGAGTAGAGGTCAAGTGCTGCCCTTACCTTTATAAGTTTAAAACTCATATTTTTAAATCTGTAAATACATTTTGTTACAGAGTTACATATATCCCAAAAAGTTCTAAAATGTGTAAATGTAAATATAAATAAAAATATATGACTAAAGGCGGGCAAAAATCAGCTACTCTACACTGCCTAGAAAGAGAGAGCTTGGGAGGAGAGAGAAACACACACAAAAGAGGTGGAGGGAGAGAGTTTTATTCCCATCCAAGAAATAGCACTGTATCCATGCTGTAATTCTTTGCCTGGAAGGAAGTACAAAGACAAATCTTCTTCTTAAAATCAAAACAAAACCACCTTTGAAATACTTCCATCCACTGCAAATGTATGCTCAAGTCCTGTTCCTGTTAACTGATGAGCACTTATGTTGAATTCAACAGAACACTTCTCATGAAGCACTCAGCACCTGACAGGGTAAAAACTCTTATAAAACACCTGCTTGTTTTGTAGACAGAATAATGAAGTTAAATAGAATGAGAACACTAGAGTAATGTGATGGGAGAACATATTGAATCATGCCACAATTACCCTATTGTGCACATCACCATTTATAAATCTAATTAACAGAAAACCTCTTCTCTTTACAAAACTTTAAATATGAAATACCAATTTTGCATAAATATCTCATTTGGATACAAAGAGTGATAGGAAAAATCTTTAAAATGTGGCAACTTATTAAAATAAGAACCTCTGAAATGATAATATTCACTTTTTGCCTGGGAAAAAGAAAGATTAACAGAATCATGAAACTTTCAAAAGTTGATCAAATAATTTATTCATTGACCAAAGAAACAGATGGGCTGGTTATGGTCTACTAAAAGTAACCATCAAGAACCCAAGATACTAAGTATTGCCATATCTCAGAACACTGCTTTTCTATTTCCTTTTGAAAACACTTTAGATATACACAGTAATAAGCTGTACTAGTTACATGTTAGAAACTTTTTTTCCTACTAAATTAAATTAATTTTTAAATGCTCATTATAAATGAAAATTAATTGAGTCTAGAAACCATTCTTTTCTAGCTCTCCTGTGAAAAACAGAGGCAACAGTAAAACAGGAATCTACTCAGCAGTAACTCACATCTTGTGTAAATAAATTTCTTTATTTCTATTACCAATCAAGTTCTCTCCAAATTAAAATCATTATGAACTATGAGATTTTCTGCATTTAGCATACAAGTGAAAGACAGAAACAAATGTCTTATCAATCACATCATTTCAATATGCACTGGTGGTTATGATCACCCTTCAGTCATGAAAGTGTCAAGGGAATATTACACAGATGAATCCTTCAGGGAAGCAAATCTTCATAATTTGTAAATTAAAATAAACTAAGTAAACAAAAATAAATACTCTTCAAAGGGATTTCTTTTAATGGAAAGCAAATCAGTTTCTTCAATAAACAGAAAAATGTCGGTTTTCTCACCCTTGCAAATACCCTCCATAAGACAGAGGTCCTTCAGAACAAAGATCCCACTTTGTGAAGTGAAAACCACTAAGTTGAATGTGTCAGCATATTATCTGGACTTGAACCTACTCACTACCACATGAATGAAGACACATATACTAAACAGAGGTGAGAAATTGGTTTAATATGCATAAGGGTAGGATCGTGTTAAGAAATTAATATTGAAGAAAAGGAAAAAACTGCCTGTCTCAAAAATGCTAGTTACTTCTTTATATATAATTTTTTTTTTACTGTGAATTTGATTATATATTGCAATTGACTACTCAGAGAGAATTCTGGAGGATTTTCCACCCCTGCAGCTATTTAAAACCTGGATGGGCATGGTCCTAAAGAACCTGATTATGCTGATCCTGAATCAGGCAGAGGGTTAGAGTAGGTGGAGATCTTTGACAGCTTCAGAGGGGCTGTGCTCCTATGATTGCTAGGGTAGAAAAAATGGTATCTAGAATGGCTAAGAAAGCCAGGGTTTTCCTTTCATTTATCAGTTAATTTTTAATATAAGACATTATTACTGATTGAGGCTAGGATGCACATCAAAACTGATCACACAGCATTACTGTTTACTCCCAGCACAGGAAGTCTTGTAACCTATGCAAAATATTCACCTCTGTCAGACACAGCAGTAGTGCTGCCCCGAAGAACAGGAATTGTGGATTGATAGGAAAAGGTAAAGTGTTTAAGACCATCTTCTTCTTATGCCTCTGAATGCAAGACTAAGAAAATAAAATGTTTCGGCATATAACACACCCAAACAATTGGAACACTGGTACATAATGTGGACTAGCTAATGTGGACTAGCCTAGTATGGGGAATATTAAATATGTCCCATGGGGCAGGAAGCTAACTTCAAATAAATGTTTCTTTTTCTTCATTCTTTTTTCCCCCTCTCAGTAAATCACTGTTTCGAAATCAAATACATTTTCCTTAGTCCAGAATGCTTTCATCTCTGTTTATTGCCGTACTTAGAGTCAGCAACAGAAATTTTTACAGGTATTGATGAAATATAATTATCTAGGGAGTGGAAGCTTTCATATAAAAATGTATAGCTTATCTTATTATGCTAAACTTTCATGCTCACCAAATGAAAATAGATCACTTTATGCTTTAACAACACAGACCCAGAAAAACATCTACTGGAAATGTAGGTAATTATCACTGCAAAGCTTACAATATGCTTCCTACCTTTTTCATCATCACAATATTTCCCATTTTCCAGCAACATTCTGTGTTCCAGGTGTTCTTTAAAATCACTAAAGAATCATTTAGACTTTTAACTTTATATTCCTGGAGGCAGGGATTCCCTTTTCATAAAAATTGCATGGAAAGAAAAAACTGTGAACTATAATCAACATTTGTATCAACCAAGTGGTCTGGTGTATTACCTAAAGCAAAAAAAGCTTCCACTCAGAAGTTAAATTCAAAATGACCTTGTGCTTTTTTTAAAACTGCTTGCAGCTGAGGTCATTGGAATGAATTGTGATAGAGAGTGCTTCTCTCTGCATAGTCAGAAGGCATGTGTAGTACATGAATTACCACCAAGTAAGGAAAAAAATCCCAACCAAAACAGGACAAAGTACATAATTCCATTTCTTTGTAAAATAATGGCAAATATTGCCTATAATAATTATTACTTCTAATGAAACAATTTAGGGTTTTGGCAACTTTATTTCACCATAAAGTACATGCTGCACATTTCAAATCTATATTAATCAATTAATCCTATTTGTTATTGGCCTCTACTGTTAACAGCATAAGCACCTGTAACTACATTTCCCCAGCAGGCAGATCCCAGCTCCACAGAATATTATGTAGTGTTGTTTACAAATACATAGTGTAGTTAAAGCTCATTAAATTGCTGAGTCAAAAACAATGAAATGGAAAAGAGGTTGGAACTGCTAGTGAGTGTTTTAATTGAAAATTTAAATATGTAAATCAAAAGCAATTTCACTATTTACTTATGTAGGAGATTATTAATTAATTTTAGAAGGAGATTTTGAAAAGGGTATTTTTTAAATTCTTTTTCTTACAAACACATAAGCAACCACTGTCAAATTATTTTTACTCTGTCACTAAGATTGTACGAGTCCTCAATTTGTTTCCATAATAGCAGCTTTTCACTGGAATATTTTGATCGACAGATTCATATTTTTAACACCTGCCTCTTTTGGGAGCAGCTTAATGTTAGGATGAAAAATGTTAAGATGAAAAATACACTGGAGGTTTCAGAGCAGGTGGAAAAACTCACAGTTCTGATTAAATGAGAACTGCTTCTAATCCTGTTTTCCACTGTGCCTTAAAGTATCCTATATAAAGAATAAAACCCCACTTGTCACTTATGGAACATTTGAAGAAGAGAGGGGCAAATAAAGAGTACGTGTAACTTACCATTAAAATTTACTGCCCGGATGTAGCTAAGCAGTTCTTTTCCATCAGTTGTGCTCATCCTTGGACACAGACCAATATATCCAGGACAGAGATCTTTATGCATGTTGTGCAGGGCATAGGCCATGGAATACACTGCATCAATGACAAACTGAACTTTTCCTTCTTGTTCATAGGCTGAATCTCTCGCAATTCTTTCTAAGCCTGCAGAAGAAAGAGAAAAGAGTTTACTTCTACTGGTGTGTGCACAAGTGTGTACCTGCATGAGCACTTACATGCAAAAATTCACACTGGAATGGAAATAATTACAGCTGGATTGACAGGTAAAGTTGGGGTTTGTCGATCCTTCATCTAAATAAACAAGACAAGGGAAAATATGGCCATCTGGTTTTGCCTCTAATCATTGTACACTCTGCCAGGTATGTAAACAGTATGTTGATTTCTGGGCTAGGAAAAAGGACAGAACATTTCATTACAAGAAAAATATATGTAGATATATGTGTTTCTACAACGCAGTAGAAAAATTCTCTTTCCACATTGTTGATTTTCATTCAAGAGCTGTTTATTGTCATTTATAGGACAGTTCTAGAGCAGCCTGCTGTTCTGTTTTAGATAAATTTAAGGCTACCTTGATTTTTATCCCTGTCTATTGTTTGATAAACATTATTTAAACATCTCAGGGAAAAAAGCTGAATGCTTGCCAAGTGATGTGACCATCTGTCTCCATGGTGAATACTGCTTATTCTACAACATTTTCCTGTATTTACTATTGAATAACACTTCACATTGAGAACCATGTACTCTTTACTGTTTCCTACAGGGACATTTATCCTTTAGAGGGAGCACAGAGCAAATCAATACATCATATAATTTTCATTCTGCAGGATTGCCAAAATTCATCATCTATGTCCAAGTACAAGAGAAGTTTTATGTTAATAGATGACATTACTTAGTGGAATTGTTAAATAGAAAGATCAGAAAAATTATTTTATAAATAAAGAATCAACAAGAAATACCATGTCCTAAATAGAAATTCAGATGCTGATTTGATGGTCAAATCTTCATTTTCCAGGGAAAAAGTGATTGGCAAATCTTGGTGCAAAGTTTGCCCTGCTGAAATATACTTTTGAAATTCCTTTTGCTACAGTGAACTGAACAGACACCTAGGTTATCTACCAGGTTATCAATTAATTCAATTTGCAAATAATCCAATCATATTATCTAAAATTATATAGAAATGAGACAAAAGTTTCTGCAAAATTTTAAAAATATTAACTCTCTATTTTCTTTTTTATTGTTTCTTTTTTATATCTAAACACAGGATTTTATCAGTTCAAGGTATCAATTTTGCTGAGTCCAAATTTATAAAAGTACAGTGTTTGTGCCTGAAAATAGAGTGGAGACAAGATCTTTCTTTAGACAAGGTATGCAAGCACATATGACAAGGGGAAAAAGCCAGGGAGCATACTCAGAAACCTTTCTTCTATTTGTCTGCTGCACTTCAGTACCTCCATCTTGCACTACAGTAATAACATATGAACAAATCTGTAATCTGACAAGCAGTGGTGGTTTGTGCTTTAAACACCCCTGAGCACTGGAAGCAATAGATAGCCTTGAAAAATCATGGTGTGCTATTATTTCTCCTCAGGGATTAGTTAAAAAAAGCACAAAATCACTACTTCTTGAAAAGCTAAAAACCATTTGAAGAGGAAGGCAGAGATCATATTTGTGATTTGTACAAGTAGTTTTACAGACACTTTTTAAGACATGCTCTCTAATGAATGACAATAATTAATGAATAATGCAACTGTACTGCAAATAAATAAACAGGAAAAATCTTTCCTTGAACATGCTGAAAATTACACAATTAGTTGCAGTGCATTGCCCAGACATAAAAGAGGACATGAACGATGGAAAACATGAAGCCTAATTAGTTTACAAATTTACTGACTTATTTCATTTGGGAACTACCTTCCAAAAGCAAATGATGGGTAGAGCTCATGCTCTCCCCTTTAATTGCTCCTGCCTTGTTAAGGACTCTGGGACAAGAGAAGGACAGAGTTTACAGAACTGCGGCAGGCACAGAGCAGTCCAACCTGGATGCACTCCCAGAGCTTCCACATTCCCTGAACAGGATGGGCAGGACAGGAGGAGTGAAAAGGAGATCCACTTTTATTGCCAAGATAAATATAATTCCCATCACATAAATGGATACATGTGTATGCTGAGGGGTGGGGAGTTGGTGAAAAACAGAGTGGAAATATTTTCTGTAATAAATTCTAAGTCATAAAACACTAAATGTTGCAAACACTTAAGAAAGTGTATTGTACTAAGTGATACAGATTTTAAAAGGGGAAAAAAAAAGTTTTATTCTTCCCTATACCGTAGTTAAATTTATACCGTAGTTAAATACATATAAAACTTTTTTGCATAAATTTCTTCCATGGCATGAGATTTTACCTTCACTCTTCACAGATATTCTACTATAAATTAATTTATCACATAAATTATAGAGGAAAAACCTAATTTATTGGGACTGAATGTGTTTCTATACATACAAAGGGGTAAGGACCATCACGGTCCTTTAAATCAGTTAAAACCAGAAGGCAATAGAGAAGAGGAGTCTCTTCTCTATCACTAAAAATCACAGCAAAAAAACCCTCTTTCTTCTTAACTTTTCATTTTCTCTTTCGGGAATTCTCAAACATCTAAACTAACAATTTATAAGGATGGGAAGAACTCATCAACTTAAATTACACTGCACTGCTGTAAATAGATGTTCATGTATAGCAACAAAATGATGCATATTGTCTAAAACATAAATATGGTCAGCTCCTACAGATATAATATTACTTGATTGGAAGACATGATTATAATTTTTCTTCAGACTTGTATGCCAAGTAATAGTTGTTTATTTATAGCTTGACTCTCAGCTCTACAAGGCATGTTTCTACACACATTGGTGACTTGAAGGAACATAAAAACTTGTATCTCATAAAATAAATATTTTAATGCTTCCTTAATGATCACTTCAATTTCTGATCCTACAGTTTTTCCTCTGGAAAATTGCTTAAGCTGTGTCATTATCAAAAAGAGTGAGAAGGTACTCCCAGTTCTCAAACCTGCATTCAAACCCATGGTCTGAAAGTGTGCCAGATGAGAACTGGGAGAAACAGATGAGATCTGGGCTCGCCAGTTCCTGACCATCTCTTCCTGATCTCCAAAACAACAGAAATCCAGGGAAATGTGCCATGGTGTTTTCCAGCAGGTCTCCCAATCCAGCTGTTGAAAAGTGCAAACCTGACATCAGCAGGATATCAAGATTTTCTCCAGCCAATGAAGTGTGTAGACATAAGTACTAATGCTATCATCTTGGCTTGAGAAGATCTAGGAAAGCAATGACACGCGCCCAGGAAATGCCAGCTGTTCCTGGATCAATCCACTGGAAACCTCTTTTGGGAGCACTAAAGCAAGCCAAAGGAATGATCCCACAAAGCCTGTAAATGTGGAAGAGCTGCTACAGTACTCTTGCAGCTCCTGAACAAGAGTGACAAGTCGGACTGCTGCTGGAGGTGTTGCCTCCATACCTGCACTTCATTTCCCCTTTCCATCCTGCATTTCTTATGCTGCAGGAATAAATGTGTATCTTGCTCAGGATGGTGTAACTCAGCTATTGCAGGGAAATATAAGGAACATAATAGTAGGCAGATGAGACATAGATTAAGTGGATAGGGATGTGACTGGGGCTGCTAGTCTGAGGGCAAAGAAGGTGAAGCAGGTGGTATTGTCAATTCCATGGGTGTGAATTGGGAATCAAGAGATTTCAGGGAGCATAATCAAGATAAATTAGGCCTTTACAAGAATAAATTAAATGTATCTTCATTGAAAATTCAAGATCATGCAGTAAGTAAATAAAGATTAATGTAAGATAGCTGAGGTAATGAATTCATACATGGGTGATGATATCACCTATGAGAGAGGAATAAGTAACTTAAACAATCAAAACTTAAGTTGCTGATCTCACCAGAAGGGCAATAACCTGGCACAACTGGCATGTGATAAATGTTGCATAATTCATCCCAGTTTTAGAAAACTTATTGTTAATGACAGTCTTAAAGCTCTTGAAATAATTTCTGCACACATATAAGCCCGTGACAAAGGAAAACTTCAGAGCAAATTTCCTAGTAATTTTTCTCTTAAGAAAATAAAATATTCTAAATAAAGCAAATGGATATACCTGTCTTGTAACTTGTGACATAAAGGGAAAACAATATCTTTTATTTAACTACACCTTTTCTGAAAATCACTGGTTTCCTAATATTTCAGAGCAATCCCATTCCTTCTGTCTCACAAATCTGTTTCCATTTAGTATTATTGAAAGCAATTCACATACATGCTGCCTACATTATCTCTCCTGATTATTTTGATATTTTTTAGATTCCATCCCATATATCTAGTAAAAAACATAATTTATGTTACTTGAAAACAAGAGGCTGAAGTCAAGGATCATGTGTACAACAGCTGGTTAGAGCTTCATATTGGAACAATGTTGATTGTGCAGGGTTTGAGAAAAGTTTTGGGCACTGGAGAGCTTTGGGACACAGGAAAAGGCCTCCATAGTTTATAAGAGTAGAGACAGCTGGTATGATGATGTAGTGTGAGTAGGAATAGTATCCTACTAAACAAAATATTAGACTGGCATGTCTTGTCCTTCATCCAGTGAGAACCATTTGCTGAGCAGTGACGAGGAGGGCCAAGAATCTCCTAACTGTGGATTTGTCACTGGCAAGGAAAGATTTTTACCTAGAGCCTGTATTTCCCCCTCCTGTCCACAATCCCACCAACTCTTTTGTGATCTCGTCCCTTCTCATAAGTGCTAGGAAACAAATCTTTTAGGGACTGTGCTTTGAATAAGTGGAGAAATCTTCCAGGGATAATGGTGGGAGGACAAGTAATGTGGAAGAGGGGAGAAAAAACTGCAGTGGTCTTAGAATGTTTTCTCATGAACAGCTTTTATTCCATTTGCCTCTTTTTACTTGCCTTTTTTATATATGCTTGTACAGAATTACTGCTTGGATCATCTCTGCAACAGCTGGGGTATTTTTCCAAACTTCTGCCTTTACAAGTCTGAATTTTGGGTATATAGTAATATATTTTATTTTATAGTTGCAATTCACATTTTTTTACTTACTGCTAAATTATTTATCCCCATTACTTGGCTCTCAAAACAGTTTTACTTAAGCTGCACTTGAAAGCAAAGAAAGTCAAAGACAAATATTGTGTTCAATTGATTTTTTCTGTGGGCCAATCCCGATCACAACTAAAACACAGTAATTTGTAGGTGGTCTCCCACTCTTCAGCTCAGGCATGATGATGCTCTATTTTTCGGAATTGGTTAGAACTCCCCACCTTTGCAGCAAGAGTGTTTTCCACAGAAAGCTGGCATCTGTAACTAAGCCATTTCAGCAGGCTCAGCAGGAAGCACCAGGAGCATATGTTGCTCCTGTTGTAGTCTTCCCGATTATTCAGCTGTTTTCCTCACCCATTATGGAGTTTGATCTCTCTGAACAAATAATGCAGATCATCATCTTCTGTTACTGAAACTTTAGGGCATGATATACGTTTATGGTGGGGGAGTTGAGTTTTCTAATAGCTGTGTGGTAACAGTGATGCATGAGTTAGTTTGCAGAGAGCATCACAAAACCTGAGGCTTCTCTGT
Source organism: Zonotrichia albicollis (assembly GCF_047830755.1). Taxonomy (NCBI): domain Eukaryota; kingdom Metazoa; phylum Chordata; class Aves; order Passeriformes; family Passerellidae; genus Zonotrichia; species Zonotrichia albicollis. The sequence goes on from NC_133822.1 coordinate 63,624,448, forward strand.
AATAGTGTGGTGTCAGTTTAGGAAGCAATTCAGAGAGCAAGCCAAGGATTATATCAATTTTCTCAGCCATTCCAAAAAGAAAATTGAGAATGTAGAAGCAGGGACAGTGAAATGAAGCAGTTTAACTGTCTGCTGTTCTCCAGAAACTGATGGATGTGGATTTGTGATTTAGTGAATTGTCTCTTGATGTAATTTTTTGGGGGTTATGCCTCTTTACACTGACTGACAAACACCGCAAAAATACAAAATAAAAAAAAAAAACTTACAAGGCAGCAAGACCAGTTAGAAAAAGTCTGAGAAAAAACTTTTCAATCCCTATAATTATACAGATATTTTAAAAAATTTCCTATTCAGAACTGACTGAAACTTTACATATTTTAAACACTTTTTAAATATAAAATAGCAAAAAATAATATTTCACATTAAGTGAATATGCTCCAATAATTTTCACTTTAACATCACCATAAATAAAAAACTAACTTTTCTTTTTGCTTCATCCTGAAGCATCTAAAAAATTCTTGGCCTGCCCACAAACATTTTTCATTGGAAATATCAAAATCTTTTTCTTGACTTTCACAGTAATTTAGACGCATGTTTCAGAAAAACACTTCTAGGAAATGCACAGTAATATATACCAAAGTGGAATTAAAGCATTATCATTGTTATACTGGAGTGTTTTGCTCCTATTACCATATGTAACATTTACCAGTGTTTTCTCTTAGGAAAGCAAACTAAGGTTGCATTGCTAAAATAAGATTTTATATTTTCTCATTTATGTACTTTGAGAGAGTCTCTAACAACAGTTTGAATGTTACTATCAGAGTGCAAAAATTTCCTTATCCTAATTAGTGCCTTAGTATTGATTAACTGTAGCTCCTTGAAACCGTGTCCAGAGATGGGGAACACAGGCACTCAGAATTCTCACACATGTAAAAAACAAGTCTGCTACATCTAACAGTGACAGTGTTGTGTAAATTACTTTGCTGAGATTTGCTATGATGACAATGTTTAGCTAAACACTAATATCTGCATTAAAATAAGAAGGATACACCTTAGGATATGTTGTCTCCTCGGCCAACCTCACCAAGAACCACACCAGGCATTTAAAAGAAAATGTGGATAGCAGAACAGCATGGAATAAGCAATATTCCTTTCAGGCCCATGACTAGTCAGTGTGTATGGAATTGCCCATGATGGAACATATATTTAGTAGGAACAGAACTTGATACTGTGTATATATTTTGAAAAGTTGTATTTCCTTGTTATTATGTCTTGGAAACTACAAAAGTAGAGATCTGGTTCACTGGTTCACCTTCTGACCACCATGTATCTGATAGCCTGAGAGCAGAAAATACCTACAGAAAAAGACACTTTGGAAGTTTAAATAAAAGGGACAGAGACTATTTCATTACTAAGTAAGGAAGCAGAGCAATAAATAAATGACACCACAATGGGTTTCATTAGATTTTGTCCAGCTTTCAATCCAGAGAGAAAACGACAACCAACTTTTGCAAATATTTCTACATAATATTTCCATGTATTCTGAGGGTTCCCTAAATATTTACATGGTCATTTAAATATCACTCATTCCCCTCCTGCATCTTCTATTTTTATTTTAGGAAAGACACTGAAATCAGAAATGTATCAGTTTTTCTAGACTCTTATACTTCTGCAGATTTTGTACCATATATCATTGAGAGGTAGTCCTGATCCATCGTCTCTTTCATTCCTCTGTACTTCTAGATTTAGTACATATTAATGTTAGGCAGTTTCTATCTTATTATAGTATCACACTTTTTAAAACCCTCTAATCATGTCTATTTTTCTTTGCTTGTAACAGTAAAAATTGAATGCACAAGATCAAGTTGTCACATTTAAGAATTTATTGTACATATATCAGTACATAACAATACATGAAATTATTATTTAAATCTAAAATTATGAGTTTTACCATTAACATTCCTTAAATTCTAAGCAAAAATAAGGAATTTCAACTTCAAAATTTGTCAGTTTGGTTTTTGAATATGAAATGTGGTTTTGAATATAAAATGTGGTTTTATGCATTTTTCATAATGAACCTGTGTCAAAAGTTTTAGTTTTGTTATTTCTGAACAAAATAACATGAAGGTAAAGAAAAAACTTTCTTAGTGTTTGCTGACATGAAGATCTAAGGACTACTTTACTGAAAACATTTTAAATGTTGGTCAAACTTTAGGTGCTTTATTTCTCCCTCAGAGTAATGTCAGTATTAGTGTTAGCATGAACAGGCAACCAAATATTTTGCTGAATTTTTCAAGTTTGAAACAAATTATATCTCGAGGTAAGTGTGTAGACAGGATCTACATTTTCCAACACAAATTACCCATGGGAATTTCTGACCATGGAAGAAATTGCTAGTGTAACTAGTCCAGGCACATAGGTTAAAATAACTGGTATCATTTTAAAACCTCGCAGGCTGCAAGCAATTCTATGCAGACTTCAGAGCATAACTCCAAAGCCTACAGCAAAGCCTATCAACAAGAGTAAAGATCCAGTACAAGTAACTGAATTTATTCATTTTCTGCTAGCATTTAAACTCAGAGGACCTTCAACGCATACAGCACTACATATAAAAATCCTTTCTTCTGCTTATTGACCATGAGAGCTTTCAAATTTAAGGTTCAGACAAGCAACTGTAGGGACTTCTGTCCTCAGGAGTATTATTTTTATTTATAAACTTGATTGACATCATGCTTAAGAAAGGACTTCTTGCAATTAGAAAGCTCTTTTTGGAAGTATATACAGAAAAATAAGTATCCAAGCACATCACTATCTGAAGCATTTGTGGCCACTATTTTTTGAGTCTGTTTGGAGACTAAAAGAGTAAAGCTGCATCAAGACTTCACCAAAAATATTGCAATATCTAAACTAATCATATTAACTACTACTAAAGAGAGGTTTGAGCAACTTTCTTATTTTGATGAGAAGCTCCAAAAGAGCAGAGAACAATGCAGGCTGCAAACTATTTGTAGTCAGCTATTTATCACAGTAGCAAATTGAGATGTTTATGTGCCCTTTTCATCAGCTATAGATACTGTAGAAGTTCAAGGCCTCTTCATTGGAGCTCCTTCCATGCAAGGAGCTTTATGTAAAAGTCCCTTTTCTGATATCAGAGTTCTGGGCTGAATTACCATGAAGATAATGTGGGCTCGATGCCTGCTCTGGCTTGGCTTGAAGTCTGCAAGCTAAGGGACAGCAACAGCCTAACAGGGCCATTTCTGCAATGAATATTTGATAGCTTTTTGATGCAGAGAATTTAAATATAGATTTGGAATGTACTGTGAATTCCCACTCAGACTAAGTGTTTTGATGCCATGATTCACATGAAGTACTGAATAACTTTGGTTGCTCCTGGAAGGGAGCGTTCATCAGCTCTGTGTATTTGCAGTTGGTCACGGAGGTAGGATGCATCTCATACAGCTTTAGCAATGTAACAACATAATTGTCAAACCCAAAGAGAAGTTTTTTATTTCAAAGAAAACATTTACCCTTTCCAAGACCCAGCATTTGGGAAAACAAGTTGAAGTGCTTCCCTGAACAGACTTTCTTGTGTACCTAGCTTAAACTAGGTTAACTACATGGTTAACGAGTAGAGAACTAGTGCTGTGCAAGATAAATATTTATGCTAGTTCAAAACAGCCTCTCACATACTACCTGCTGTTTAGTCAGCTGCTGTGAGAATAAGAAAAAAATTAAGTTGTTCTATTTTCTTACAATTGTTGCAAGGACTGACAATAGCTATGTCACACTTGAATTAATTCACAAGGCTCCGTGTTGCTGCTAAGGACACAAGTATGTAAAAAAAAATTCAAAAGAAATATATTAAAAACCAATTTAAAATGAAAATAAATGTAATAATGAATCTTAAAATAATTAAACTCTAAGTTGCTGCTGGGTTTCACAGTATCAAAATTCCAAGATGAAATTTTTAGAGCTAGACAAGATAGAAGTATTCATGACAGAATTTGTATGTGAGAAAAGAGTGGGGTTTTTTCAGGAAGGAGTAGTGGGAGAATTTTTTCAACTGCAACCGAAAAAGGAAAGCAATGAAATCATACTCTTCACAGCAAAGGAACAGCTATGAATTTAGGCATGTAAAAGATCCAATAGTAACATTTTTCAATATTAAGAGCTGAAGAAAATGTTGCATTTCTCTATCCACTGTCTCTTCCTTCCCTGTCCCATTTAATGAACCCATCACACTGCAAGAAGTAGGGTATGCTGAGGAAAAGAAATAGTAGATTTTGCTTTGTGTAGCCAGTAGGAAAGATGCTGCACTGTTATAGAAAATTAAACACTTTTTTTGTTTCATATTTTTTCTGTATGACAAGAGATAATTTTTGACAGTCAAAATAGAAAACATGGGTTCAAGAACTTTGGATTGCTGTAGGCTATAATTTTGTCATGTGTTACTGTCAAAGTAAACCCATGTTATTTACTGGAGATGGTGAAACCTAATTTTCTTCTACAAGATGTGTATACAACTGCTGAAATTCATGATTTTCCACAGGTGAAAATCTGTAATTTCCTCACTAGTCTAATTAAAGGTGTTTTTTCAGGACCTGATAAAAATAAAAGCACCATCAATTAGAACTAAGCAGCTAGTTAATGGACTGCTTGATGGCATGAACAGGACATGGACGATTGCCTTCTGGAAGGGGATTTCAGTCTAAAACTGGAAGACACTTTACCCAGTACTCTTTGCACAGCCTAGAAGACAGCTACTTCTTTAATCACAAACTAATTAGAACTGATTGGCTTCATTGCTAAAATTGCTAAATTAGGGGCATTACAGGCGCCTGTTCCTTGAGCAGGTTGGCTGTGCACACTCCATTGGCAGCACTCTTACAGCTGCACATATCCCATCCTCACCAGGGCAAAACAGTGACAGCAAACAACACAAAGAAAAGTCCCCTTATGGCAGTCCTGTCCCTTCTGGATAGAAAGAATCAATTTGCTCTGCTTCCTCCCCCTGTGTGAATCAGGACAGTTATCTACAAGTAGCTGAAGAGAGAGGAAAGAGGCTTGTCTGGGGATAGTGTTCTGGATTTGGAGGGAAATAGATATGCTGTCAGGGCTTTTGCAGCAAATCTGAGCAATACCTTGGCTGAGACATGCTAAATTAGATGGTGCTGGACAAGATGACTGTGACTAAGCAACAAATAACCCCCAGAAAAGGTCCCCACTGTACACTTTAGGCATCTCATTTAAAAAGTATTCAAAAGCGTGTTTAGCCACGTAAGCACCTCAAAAACTCAATACTCTACCAAAATACCTGAAGTATATATTTCACAAAACTAAAACCAAAGCCATCTTGAGAATCTGGGGGACTTTATGCTCTGCCAAGGGCCATCAAGAATTCATGGTGCAAACAAAACAAGTTTAATTCCTCACAGGGGATGAATCCAACAAATAAATCTGAGTCCACCAAATTCACCCTTGGCTTAGCACCTGATTGATACTCATCTTCTTAAAAATGCTAGTAGTTAAGCACTTTCTCATCAATCAAATCTCTCCTTTTTGGTGCTAGTACACTAATAATAGTAATAGTAATAATAATAGTAATAATAACATAATAATAATAATAATAATAATAATAATAATAATAATAATAATAATAATAATAATAATAATAATAATAATAATAATAATAATATGCAAAATACTGTTAAAGCACAGTCTTTGTCTTGATAGCAAGTACACACATTGCTGTATTTTGCATATCTAAATCAGCAAGTCCCCTAGTATGAACAGCTGTCAGCACAATAAGGCTTCAGTCTTGCAATTCAGATTACAATCTTTTAACAGTATTCTAAGGCTGCTGACAATATGTACCCCAAAAAAAAAAAGATCTTCAATCAGGTGTGCATGTCACTGTAATACTGAGACAGTGAGAACCTGCTTGGTTGTTTTCATGCACTTGAAAATCAGATGAGAAGGATGGGAATTTTTAGGTATTCTGCTACTCTTAATTTTAAAAAAGACCACTCATGATAACCACTACATTGTCATAAGCTTATTTTAGGAACCAAAGGCTGGTCAACAGTCCTGAGCTTGAACAAAACTGAAATGTTTCTATCTACTTTCTTAAAATATATTTTCCAGTTATGGATTTACTTTTGAAATAATCCAAGCTCCTCTGCAGAATGCCAAAATCTTGTGCAGTTCATGTTCCAATTTACTAAGTGCAGTTTGAACTCATTTCACCAAGGCTATTTAATTTCTCCTTATTCTTATAACTTGTAACATAACCTTTAGTGTGCAGGCTGATGGGAAAATTACCCGAATTGTTCAGGTGTTTCACCAGTAGATTAGATGTGTAAATGTGTTTTGAGCCCTTCTATATAAGAAATACATCAATAAACTGGAGGACGTTCAGCAGACAGCCATCAAGACATTCACGGGGATGACACACATGCCCTGTGAGGAAAGGATGAATGACAAGGCTTTGGCCAGCCTAGAGAAGAAATGGTGGGTCAAAGAGCAGATCCAAACAGGGAGAGGAACCAATACTCTCCACAATGGTGTACAGTGCAGGACATTATGGGCATAATGTGAAACAGGAGCTTTAGACTGGTAAAAGCTTTTTTCTGATAAGGCAGCTCAGAACACAGAATTGGCTTCCCATAGGAGATATTCCATTTCTCCAGATCCTCAGAGATTTTCAAAATCTGAATGGCTAAAGTACTACCTCACCCAAATCCAACCTCAAGCTGACCCTGTGTTGTGACTTAAGCCTGGATGGAAATTAGTATCCTGTTTTGAGCATGAGGTTGGACTAGAGACCTCTAGAAGTTCTTTCCAATCTGAAATATCCTATGATCCACTATTAAGATGCCACTGCACCAGAAACATCTTAGCTAATGCTACTGAACAATCTCAAGTGCCTATGTGCATGTGCATATCTACAGGTGCACATGCTCTTGCAGACAAGCATGTAGAAATCCACAATAGACAAAGTTCTAGAGACTTTTGTTGATTGCTCTCTCAGTCCTTAGGTGATTAAGAACAGTTCAAAGCAGAAAGAAAAGCAGGTGAACTAACATTTTAAAATTATTGTTATATTTGGCCTCACCAGGTAAGGTATCTGCATATTTAAGGATGTGTTACATAGATCGGGGAACGCAACATTGAGTTTTGCTAATTTGGGTGCCTTTTATTGTGACTACCTTATTACTTAGTGCAATAATTATATTTCTAACTTTTATGTTCACTCACTCTTATGAGCCTGGAGTTCTGTGACAGAGGAAAAGAAGTTTACTGATGGAAAGTTGTGGTGAGAACTCTGGTCTCTTTTTAAATACATTTCAAACATTTTCATCAGTAGAGACCTCACTCACTGTCACCTCAGTGGATACCAAAGTTTCAAAGAACAGAGAGAAAAAAGCCAGAATGTACTTTGGTAAGATCCTTTTTAAGCCATCCTAATGATCTGCAAGTGACTTGTTTCATGGCTGAAAATATTCACAGCTCTTGGCACTGACCTCTTCTGCCAACCTCAGTTCCAATGGAAGTCAATTGAGTAAGGGAGATTTATGGTCCCTACAATTTTGTCTCAAAATCTGATGTAATGTGAAAATGTCAGAGAGGTAAAGATTTTTGGGGTTTTTTTAAGACAAATTGCACTATTTTCTATTAGGGTACATTTATTTCTTCCTTGCAGGAAAATGCTTCTGATGTTCTCTTAATTTAATCAAAGAGAAGTCACCTGAAGGGATAGAAGCTCAAACACAACCTAGATCATGTAGCTCAAGGAAGCTGTAGTCAGCCTTTCATTATAACATTCTCCAGCCTCATGGGTACATGCACAGTTACACTAAGTTAATTAGTTAGTAATATATACTAGCTGATATATAATTCACAAGATGACCATAGTTTTAAGGAATGTAAACAATATATTGAAATTTATGTTTCCCAAAAGCCATGTTAAAACCTAAATGAGAGCTGATAATGGTCAAAAAGAGCAAAAGAAAGGGATGGGAGTGAAACACAGTAATACAGTGATTACCATTCAGGATAGAGAGAATCTTTTTATCTGGCAGTAATCAGTATGTAATTATGGCCCCACAAAAAAGGCAACACCTAAACAAACAGATAGAAAGTGCTATTGCACTTGCTCTATGCTATGAATTTGTGCTCTCTTCATGCTTTTTATATTCAGGCTTATATTGCCTTTATGGAATTGGAAATCTGTATTTCTTAGGCTGCAGCTCTCTTCATCAGTGACACAAGCCAGAGGTAGTGCTGTGGTGAAGCCAGTTTACTAAAAAAAGCACCTTGGAGAGTGACAAATAAAATTATTTATTTATTTATTCATTCATTCATTTTAAATAAGGCAAGACATGAGAACAAAGTAATTCCATACTGTCCATGAGAAATAGTTCAATAAAAAACAAACAATAAAATATTTTTTTTTACAAAATTCAATTATAAACTTGTGTCACAGCTTCTTAAGAGGAAAAAGGCATCCAGTTATCTTCTATTATGATTTCAACCTCTTAATGCCTTGACTTTGAGAAAACCTTGTCAAACAAAGACGGACAAGAACTTTATAAGTAGTACCTTCCAAGTAAAAGAACGTTTTCAGAATTCTATTCTCTCCATTGATTTATACAAATTATTTGCTAGGACGCTGAAGGAAAGCAAATGAAATTTTACTGTAATCCCAGTCATGCCATTCCACATCCATCACTGGAAGATTTGGCCAATAATATTTCAGAAAATAGTGATAGTTGAATGATTATTTGCTTCTTTCAAGTTAATACACCTATTGATTTATCTTTATTATTGATATATTTATTAGTTATAATCAGTATTTACTGCAAAAATAAAATCAAACAAAATGTACTCTACAGAGAGGGCATTAAAACTAGTTATTTTGGTGATTGGTAGAACAGGATGTAATCAGTTTTCTTAAACATTTTTCCACCATCATAAATAAAATCCTTCTTAGAAATGCAAACATATAAAGATAAAAATGGCACTATCATCTATGATAGACTGATTCCTTATCAAAAAGATGAAAATTAAATGTACATTATATATATGCACATAAGTTGAATGAATCATATATAGTGATTACTTATTTATTTTTTCTCTTTTCTTGCCTGGGCGGAGTAGATTTTATTAAGCTTTCTTTAAGCTTCAGTGTGTTTGAGCATTATCTTTACTATGCATTTTTTGTTTTATTTTATAAAACAGATTATCCAATAACAAATTTCTCACAAATCAAAAAATCAGCTTTGCCTGTGTAGTGGCAGAATCTGACCTGTATTTATTTTACATTATTTGAGGTTTCTGGAAATAATTGCTGAGATGTTACTTGACTATAAAAAATGAAAGTAAAGCTGGTAGTGATTAGAATGATGACAAGGAATCATGAGTAAGGAAGAGCCAGCTCATACTCAAAATACATGTGAGCCAGCATGACATGGAAAATGTATGTGAGTGTCAGGCTGTGCATAAACTATACAAATGCCATTACAAAATGACTAAACAGGCCTGGCATTGCACTGAACAAGGTGCTTGCATTTAATCAGGGCAGGAGACCAGACATCAGTGACAGAATGCTTGCCGCTCTTAAAGAAAAATGTTTGAATAGTTGTGACATGTGACATGTCAGTGTGAAAAGCTAGTTCAAGACAACAAAGCAAAACCAAAATACTCTTTACTTTTGCCTACTGTGTAGGCAAAAAGCAATTTTTGCTGCCCCAGAATGAGGCAATTTTACCACAGAAAGAGTAGAAATATTGTAGAGCTCTGAAACACTAACGTTGTTCCTAACCCTGTCCTCAACAGATAAAAAGGATGGAAGAAACGTTTGCCTTAACCACAAATAACTTCACACATTTGTCAGCTGAAGCCACTACAACTCTCAGCTTGGCTCTCCAGGCTGCTGGGCTGGGGAGGCATGGACAAGTCTCCAAACACTTGGCTTTGCCTAGCTCATATTTGGTGCTATCTTGCCCTTGTTTTCTTTAGAAAGTTTGCAGGCAGAAATGCATAAAACCTTTTGAGCAGGCTGCATAACTAAGGCAGCTAAATAGGAGCAATGGGGTCACTGTAGTTTAAATCCATTTATTTAAAATAAATTCCCGCTATATCGGGAATATATCCCGCTATATGAAATAACTTCAAGTGGACCTGTAAAATTGGTCTGGTTTCAGTGAAACAGTAACAGGACCTTATAATGCAATGCACAAAATTACTATTATGCAAGGACTTGAGTTTAGGTAAAACTCTCCCAGGAAATAAACATACCTAATTAATCCTTTTTCAGGATTTGATCTTCAAAATTGTCTTCTGAACCACCAGTCTGCAGAAAGCCACACTATTAATCCTTTAGCCAAAAACAAGGGCTAAGTGTGAATATGCCAGCAAAGGAGAGCCATGGCTGAGGAGGCCTTCTTTGAAACAGAGACTTAATGTATAGATGAGAACTGTGGCACAAAGATTGATGACTCCTCTGTGTACTCCCCCCATGCTATTAGGATGTAACTGCTTTTAGTGGACTCAATGGCATCACTTCTTCCTTCATGGGACTGAGGTTAGTGTAATTTTTTTCAAGCCACTTTTCTCAATTGCTAACTCAAAAATAATTATGTCTATCAGTAAGCTGACCTGACTATCCTGATGCCACAAGAATATCAATAGCTTTTAATTTCTACACCACTCAGAATCTCCTTTAACATCACACACACTGAAAAAATTATTCACAAGATTCACCGTTTTCTTAAGCTTCTACTGCTGATAGCTGCTCCTGAAAAAACTCAGTATTTAAGACAAGGAATACAATGAGAACTGTGGATTTTTTTTAAATTTTAGGATCCTTATTAGTACAATCAAAGCATCTTACTATTTTATTTCTCTTTCTTCTAGGCTCTTCTTAAAGGGTAACTGTAGTCTTTCTTTAAAGAGCTTAACTATTTGTTCTTTTACCAAAAAGTAAATCTAATTTAAAATAACATATTCATACCAGCATGTAACCACATCATGACTGTAGATATAATTATTAGTACTGATAATAATATAAATTGTGAATTTTTTGTGTTATTGTCTGATGCTAGAAAAGTAGCACATTAGGGAAAGTTACCACACTTGCTACCAAGAGACAAAAACAGTTCACCAGGTAAGAGTTTCAGGACACCCCTCTGCTCTACTGCTGTTTAACTGCATTAAGTTCACAGGCAAGCACTGCTCTGATTTGAGCCTTTATATAATTCATCAGAGCACAGACTCTCAAAACAGAAAGTCTGTTTAGTCTATCTCTATCATCATAATGACAGTAGGAACACAAAATAGCCTGTGGCTCTGGGTGAGTTAATTATCTACTTTTTTTTTCCCTAGGACACCGTCTTGAAATACTAACACATTAACCTTGCAGACTATTCACTTAGACCTTCTGCACAGCATGAGATTACTACCAGTCTCAACTGGTTAGTGTCAACTTCCCAGCTCTCTGGGGTCAGCCAGGTCGCTCCTCCTTGTCTGGAAGATTAATTTCCCTCTTAGGGACAGAATAGGCTTAAGCATACAAACACTTGAATTAAGTGATGGAACATATTCAAGAAAGAGGAAATACTACATTAATCTAATGAACTGTTTGTTCTGATAAAAATGGAACACTATCAGCAAACAAGGTCTTTTGTTCACTAAAATATATATTTATGCATATTCTAGGTGCGCATAAAAAATACCTATTCTAATGAAAAGAACTGAAACTTTTCAAAAATGTGCTTTATGGTTTTCCAATGCTATTAAATGTTATAAAGTTTTGTTTCTGTACAGATACAATACATTTATATACAATACAAGGGGCGAATCTTCATCCATGGTAAGTTGCCTGTATTTATAATTTGATTGCAATGCGTTATATAACCATCCTTCTTGTAGAATAGTGATTTTCCAAGCTGCATCAAATGCAAATGCAGTAAATATTTATCAGAATATTTTAAGTACAATACAATGATTTTTAAAATAAATATAAAAAATTCCCCAGTTATGACTATATGCTTTCATTTAAGTTTTTACTTCTCAATTTTCAGCTACTTTGGACAATGGAAATGGATTCGACTAATTTGCATTTTGGTTCTTGGTGTAAATATTACACTATTGAGAGAGACATTTATTCCTTTAACTATGGAAGTACTGCTTGGTAACTTCACAAAAACCAGGAAATCTTTTAATTCTTTCAATTCAAAAGGATTGCTTGGGTTTGCCTTTCAATAGATATTTTCTGATTATATTCTTTTTAATGAAGTCATAATAACACTCTAGTTAATTAAACTTTAAGTTTCGTAAGACAGATATAATGTATTACAAATATATTTTCTGAGCAGGACAGAGAGAGCTTGCATTTAGCTTCATTTCAGAATCCTATTTTTTTTTAATCTAAGGGACTGTTTCTTGGTACAAGTGGGGCTATCATTGATAGCTGGTGAGCAAGTGAGCCAAAAGCTTTTAAATCCCTATGCAGTCTGCTGAATAGTGTTCTTCATCAGAAGCCTACGACTTTATCAACCTGACAGAAAAATTTCAGCAAGACATCTGACCTTATACCTCAAAGAAGAAAGTGATAAACTGCTTCAAATGTGGACAGTGGTTTACATTAAGCCCAAATAAACACAGCTTTGCAAATTTAAGAAATTTTGCCTCCAAGCTCTCTCAGCACATATCTGTCATACAGTTTTGGGGAAATTCAGTAAAACTAGTAGCACGTCTCCTTCAAGTTTAAGTTTTTCAAGTTGCCCATTGAAACATTTGGTTATGAATAGATATAAGAGGCCCAAAAATCCTATAAGGCTGCATGAAAATTTGATCCCAAATGTGTCTGGCTTCAGAATGAGAAAAAGTTGGTACTTACTAGGAAAAATTTGTGAAAACAAATATCCTATGAAATATCTTCGATAGAAATATCTTACATATGACTCAGTACTTAGTACTGCATGACACCTATGGTGACTTAAAATAAACTCTATCAAGTACACTTCAGTACACTGCATCGAGAGTAGAATTCCTGAGTTTAGGAGATTTATTAGCTGTACTTTAGCTAGCCTTTGTATGACACACTTCTGACAAACTCAGTAAAATAAATAGCAAGTCCAGCTATTTACATGACATATTGTGAATAACAGGTTCAATCAGCAGGTAGTTCAGCTTTTACTGAAATTATTACTAAAATGTCTTCAGCTTTAATTCCCACAAATATTTTGATAATATTTTGGAAGGATTCTATTTCTCCATTCCAAAATAAAACCAGGAAAGATGATTTTTTTTTTTTCTCTTAGAGTAATTTCTAATTATTAAGTTTAAGAATAGCATTATTAAAATATATTGACAGGTCTCTCATTTCACTCAGTTCTAAAGTAAAATTTCTCACTCATTAAAACCAAGAAGCACCCTATTATGTCATGTAAGTCAACCCACTAGTCATAAAATGAGTTTTAAAATAATGAACTACTGATTTAAGATTAATGCTTGATTATCTTTGTGAAGTTGATAATAGTGACTCTTACACAGACTTGGCAGAATTAATGGGCCATATAAAAGTGACACAGAAAGGGCAGCCATTGCTCAATAATTTTCATTAGAACTTCCTTATTTAATGATGGAGTGTCATTTGAAGCATGCTATGCTTCACTTTTACTTGAGATTTGGAAAATATGATTGTCAAAAAGAAAGTATAATGGTTCTTTCTCAACTATACTACAATATTAGCTTCTTTTGTGGTTCTTAATGAGGCACATATTTCAGGGATTGTGATGGGTACAGGGAACCAAAAATATTAGGAATTAAGAGTTAAAATCTGGAAGAAAAAACTCACAAATTGTACACAGGCATACAAATTTCCCTGTATTCCCTTCTGACTTGATAATGAATCAAAGTTACAATATAAATAAACTAGTGTTTGCCTTTGCAAGACCAGAATGAGCCAAGAATGCATTATAGAGGTCAGTGATACAGGGCTGAGTGTATCCCCTCTATCCAATCAGGAGACATACACAAGGTGTTCTTTAGGTGGGAGGGATTTCAATTCACCTGTCTTTACTGCACAAGGCTGTTACATTTATTACTGGTTTAGATTCATCTCAAGCACACAGCCAAGAAGAGATGCTTAAGGATAGCAATTACACCATCCCCATTTCATTATTTCCACAGACTTAGACAGACTTACAGTTAATATGAAAAATAAGCAAAGAGCAGAGAAAAAGAGACTATTCTGAATTAAGGTTGCAGCAGTCATCATAAATTCTCTATGGTATCTGACATATCCTCAAAATAGCCCACCTTTCTCACTAACAAGTTTCTTTCAGATTCAGTGGTCTAGATAATTCAGCCATGGTACTCTGAATGCTGTAGTAGGTATATGTATACATATATATATATATATATATATATATGGAGAGAGAGAGAGAGAGAGAGAGAGAGAGAGAGAGAGAGAGAGAGAGAGAGAGAGAGAGATTTGCATTCTGTTTCCCTGCGCACTCTCCCAGAGGAATAAGAACTTTTAGCAGAAGGACAGTCTCATTAACCTGCCTTTTTATAACAGTATTCTGTGTAAAGATGCCAGTCCTGTAAAATTCATTGCAGTTGTATTACATATAGAAACACAGTGAGTGCTAAGTACACAGCTTTTTAGTGTATTAAGGTGTTGATGGTTTTCATTCCTTTCCTCCCTATTCCCATCTTGCATGGCTTATTCAGACTGACACAAATTATGGCAAAAAGAAGACAATTAATAAAACAAGGCTCAGATCCCCAGTAGCTGAGGTATTCCCATAAACTCCTACAGTTTCTCTGGTCTCCCAAAAGCATTGGTGTGGCACAACTGAGAAGTTCCTGTTGCTTTCTCTAAGTACCCAAAAAATGAGAAACAACCAATGAACACTTCACCTTCCCCAAGTCTTCATTGCAAGTAAAACACTGTTTTCTCAGTAGCATCCCAAGGATTCTGTAGGATGAACCCTGCCACAAGCAGCCAGCTGAGATGAGTTTATGGCTGCTTTCTACTGCAGAGCAGTGATGGTACCTGAGGCAGACAAAAGCTCTTGCAAAAATTCCAGTGCCATCCACTTGGCTTAGAAAGAGGGAGAAAGAAGCTCAGCCACACTTAACTAAATTACACTGAACACTGATAGGTGAATATGCTGTCAAAGTTAAATGAAGTGCTATGCAGAGATAATATTCTCTTTCTCTGCAAAGAGCCAGAGCTAATCAAAACAATTAACTAAGCTATTAACCATACCAAACATACTGACTAGTATTGTTTATTACTCATCTCAAAAGGATTTCTAATTTTTCTATGATTATGGAAGAAGGAAACACATTAAGTGTGGCAATTGAAAATTGTGATGATTCTAGGACCATCTCTGATGAGAGTGTAGGAGAGATAATAGTAAAGAAATTATTGAGAGTAGACGTGTTGGTACCAACTGTGTCAGCCTTACACTACTCCCAGGGCTGAGCTGCAGAGTAGGTTGAGAATTAGTCTTTTCAACATAAAATAATTCAATTTTTACCCCACTTAAATGCCACACAAAGTACTTTTCTCACTAATATTCTGTCTTTAATTAGTAGACAGCAAAAAATAATATGGTACCTTTTGACATGACTCACTCTAAGGTCAGTTAGTGGACCCTGTGTTTTACCAAATGGCATTGATTACCATAAATTCCTAATTTATTAAAGTTCTGTGTGGAGTTTAAAATTCTTAATAAACAGGCAGCAATCAAGTTTTTTAAATTACAGACCCATCTGGATGCCAAGTCTTTTATTTTAAAGTGATCTTCAGCAAATGCATGACTTGGTGAGGCTCCATGGGGTTCAGCTAGCATGCCCTTTGAATGGGAAAAGACAGAACTTGGCAGCTTTGTCACATCTCTGCCAGATCCCAACTGCACCCGAGACTGGTATGTGAAGTACAGACTCTTTGCACTTTTACTATTTATCTTGTCTTGATCTAATGAAAGACTGGATTTTTAAGTGAGCACCTCTCCTTAAGGGAAAATTCTATTTCAATTATATTGTCACTATAGCTGTGATACAAAGCTGTAACACGACATTGTGCTGCTTCAAAAGCTGAAGTTATTTTGGGCACAAAATGCTGTTAAACAAAAATACTTTGGCAAGACATTAGTGTGATTCTAGACACCTTTTGAGCAGCTTAAGTTAAAAAACTCCACCCTCTATAATATTTTGTCTCTTTTTCTTAATCAGAGAAATTACATGTCAATGAAGATACCTCATAAAACAAATTGACATATAGGCCTTCTCCATCAATCACCTCATTAATCTGTCCAAAGGTATGGATTAAAGGAAAAATGTGAAATCAACCCCATAGGGATGTCTTTCCATTCAAGGACCATAAACTTGCTCTGAAAATTCAGAGTGATTGTTTAGCCTTCTCACTTATATAGACTGGCATCTGTAAAATTGCAGGTAGTTTTGAGCAGCCTCATGACCAGTCATTCCACTAAGAATTGGATATTCAGGTCTCAAAGGCAGCTCCAAGAAATACAGCCACAAAATACAGAGCTATCAAGTATTATTTTTAATGTGTCTGGTCTACCTTCATGAAGAATGGAAATTGTATTTTCTGCAACAAATAGATGGAAATGAATGTTGAAAAGACTGAGTCACAATGGAGAAATTGAATTAACGGGTGTATTTTTTTAATAAATAGGACAAAAGAAAAGTAATCTTGATAACTTCATGAATCCATCCTGCTCCTCTAAGCATTAGACTTTATCTGTCATTTCAGTGATAGAGGCTCTGTAAGATACTCATTGTGTCACTTTTATATTAGTATGTAATAACATAAGTTCAATCATCTGAGTAAAAAGAAACAAAGATAAATATGAAAAAAAAAAATCCAAGGTCCAGGAAATTATGGTAGTTTGCAGAAAAAAAATAAAAATAAAAAGATGGTTTCAGTTAAATCCTGAAACTTGCAGTATCTCAAGGTCAAACAAGCAGTGTTGCACAGATACTGTTGGTGATGGATAATAGTAGCACTATTAGCAAAGTGCTTTATAGTTAGGAAAGCAAAAAGCAAAGACCCAAGATATGAGAGGGTGTGGGGAGGGCAGAAATGGGCTCTTTCTGGAACTTTCTGAGTTATGGGAAGCTCCGTGCCCCACAAAGTATGACAGTTGCAAAAACTTCTGAAAAAAAGGGCAAGTGCAATGAAAACAAGTCCAGAAGGCATTCAGTTATTAAGACTGTTTCAGTGAAATTGGCAGATCTCTAGGAATCCTTTGCCTTTTCTACTCTCTAGTCTATATAAAACATAAAACAAAATGGTATTTTTTGCCCAGATTACACATTGGCACACAGCATGCAGCACTTGAGAGCATACTGATGATATCTGGCTGTGCAGATCAGATTAGTCTGGAGCATTCAGGGAGAGAAATCTGCCAGTCAGTTCATCAGTAGAGAGACTGCTGGAATGAAGAGAGGCATTAGCAGGATGCTAAAGAGGAGAAGAGAAAAGGAGAAGAGAAGTTAATGAGAGATGGATTGTAACAGATGTAGTGGAAGAAGAAATAGAACTGTGCTGTGAGGCTGAAGAGCAAACAGAGCAGCAGCAAGGATAAAGCTGACAGTGGGAGAAACTCTTGAGTACTGTAGTTCTAGATGATGTTATGGATTTCTATGCTACTTAAACATTTGAAATTATTGGTAGTAAATCTGCAGCAGAGTTTAAGTTATATGAATACTACCATTCTGATTCACAGTTTGTTAGAACTGAGGAAAAAAATACCATGCCCTTTACTAAGAGGGATGGTTTATATCTTAGACCCTTTTTTCTGCTGTTAAACTGGGTTTTTTTCCAGATTATATTATTGCTGTGATCTTCCAGACAACATTAGAACTTAAAACCAGTAAAAAATACTTAAAGTCACGCAAAAAAAATTAAAAAAAAGAAAATGGTATATCCCTTTGGAAATCCTCGTATGCCCAGCAAAATGCTCAGCTTTCTACTATCACTACATTCATGCCCAGAAAGAAGAATATACGTGATCTTAATGTTTAAAAACAGCTCACTTAGAAATCTGCAATAGCTATAAACACAACCAGCTGCCAAAAGCAGCAGTAGCCAATTACAAAGCTGAGTGCAGGAATGAGCCAGAGTTGTCCATTGGCATCTTCTTCCATTTTGCTTCAAGGTTGAAGATTCTAAAACTGCTCTTTTCTTCCAACACCTGGTGGTGGTGCTGTTGCTCCTTGCTATATAGTAGCTTAATCTCCAGGTTTTCACCTGGCATATGACCTCGAATTTATTAGAGTTTGTTATCTAGCACACAGTGCTGGATTAATATTGGAATACTGTCCCCACTTCTTGGTGGGCTGTTAACTCAGGTGTCCCTGCACTACCATAGGTATCTGTTAAACATTTGAGAGATCTCCTGGAAAACTAGACTCTTTTGAAATTAAATAAACAAACAGAAAAGAGCACAAAAAAAGCACCAATTTATAGACGGAAAATTAGACAGTAGGATGGGAACAGAAAGTACATGAATTGCTCAGAAGCGTTTGAGCTGGAAAAAGAAGGCAAACATACTGGTTTTGGGGCAGTATCATACCTAATCACTCAGGCAATTTTCCAGAGAGGAATTTCATTCATGTGCCTAGTCCTATTTAGTTCAGAGAATTAAACTTGCTCATTTAGGTGTCTATAGAGATCATAAAAATGCAGAGCTGTAAATATCCCCCAACCTGCTGTGAGTGTGCTTATAAGCAGGAATTATCATTAAGAAGACAAGCAGCTGCTATGTCTGAAAGACTCTTGCCAGTGATAAACACAGTATAATTCCTGCATAAATTTACAGATTAGAATTTCCAGCATTTTATAAGTCAACTGAATTCCAAGGGAAAAAATGTATTCCTTTGACTTATTGTTTATTATGAGCACCAGGTATGCATCACAATAGATGAAAAGCTTGCTTCAAATGTAAAAATAAACATTGCAGGCTGGGAAAAGTTAAGCCATAGCAACAAGAAAATATAAAACAAAAAAAAAAAAAAGCAGAAGTTATGTAAATTTGCAAAATCTCGCTAATTATTTAACCTTATTTTTAAAAAAGCAAAACAAAACCTAAAAAACAGAACAACAAAGTTCTGCTAAGATAACTCTCATTTAAAAGTCCTCATATTTATGAGCTGAAGGATACATAATTAAAATGTATGAACAAACACAAATTAAATTGTAGCAATGGTTTTTTCATGCTTTGTAAATCATCTACATGTCAAAATACAATTATCTTATTACAGAAAAAAACAAACACAAAAGAGAAAAACATGACTGTGTCAAGCAGGACCAGATTAGTTTTTATGGACTATAGATTTGAGATTAGGGCACCAACTTTGGGAATAAAATTATGAGTTGAGAATCTCACCTTTCATTTTAAAAGGGACTTTCATAGAGAAGATCTTAAAAACAGGAATGAGGATTAATTAATGTCCACATGTATGCAGATAATTACAATGAATTTAGGCTATATCACCAAAGTCAGTCATCATGGAAAGAGCAGAGCCACATGCAAGGAAAGGGAAGCAAGTAAAGATGAGGTTTGGTGTCCTGTATTATCTGACACCCTGAATTCTGTTCTTCAGTTGTTGCTGACTTACATCACATCTTCCTTCTTTCTATTTCTCGGTAACAAATGTAGTTAGAAATATATCCTGAGTGATCCTGATTTTGAATCACATTTCTCCTCATACACACACACACACACACACACACACACACACACACACACAAACACACCCCACTCTGTTTCTTTGCCTATGCATGTTTACCATCTACACAACCTAGACAGTCCTAAAACTCTAATAAAAACAGGAAACAGAAAGCTTAGGCAGAGCTTTCTGTGTCTGTCTTTGTCTCTGTTTCTCTCTCCAAAAACTGGAGAGGGGTAGGCATAAAAAAGCCCATGTAGCTACAGTAAATTAAACCAGAAGAATAGTGACTTATAAAAGGAAGTGATCATATTTTTCAAATCATTCCATGTTGAGAGAAAATACAAAGCAACAAATGTGACAGTAGCATCATGTACCTGCACAACTGTATCTACATCACCTGAGAAGAAATTCAAGCTCTGAATGTGCCAGTGTTAATTTGAAGAAAGGAACTGCATCCCCCTCTATTAGTCACACTCATGCTCGTGTAGTAGCATCCCTCCTTGTTCTGAACACCAAACATGGAAAATAAACTGTTTCTTCTGGCATCTTTGTGACTGTATGTCTATATCAGGGCAACATTTTCCTAAAATGAGTTGGGGTGATACATCCATTCTTTAGTAGTGTAATTGCATAATTTGCACAATAATGTGTCATTATTTTTTTCCTATCTAAATAAAGTGCCTAAAAAAGAATAAGAAAATAGTAACTTAATAGTCACTGACACCATTTCCAAGTATTTTCTCATTCACCAGCAAAATACACATAACAGGTTTTTTTGCCAAAAAACAATAGGAAATTTCCTCCAGAGTTTTAGATAAATAAAAAATAAAAATTAGTATTGTCCATTTCTAAAGTCTATGATTCTTGTGATTTGACTCATTTGAAGTGCAAAGTCTTGCACCTGGAGAAGAACACTCTCATGAAGCAGGGAGTGCAAGAGTCATGAGTCATAAAATAAAAGATAGAAAATAGAAAAAGGGATTTTCTTTGTCCAGGGGAGCTGCGTTTGGAGCGTTCCAACATCCCATTTCCCCAGATCAGGCAAAACAGAGAGATGGAGGAAACTTTATAGTTGAAAACAAACCATCAAATTCATAAATTAGGTTCTGTGATCTAAGAGTCTGCATTTACCAGGAATTTAAATCAGTGACCCATGAGATCTCTTCTGAGCTTTTATCTTTCATAGGTTTATTTCTGATTGTTATGAGTAATTGAGAATTCCTGCCATATCACAGAACAGGAACCAGTATAATGTAAGGTCATTGCCTTTGATGTATATTTTTATATTTCTACACAGTAAAAACATCGTAGGTCTTGTGAGGAATGATTTTTTAAATGAAAAAAACCTTTTGATAATTATGCATAAAGCTTCCAACCTATAAAATGAGGAAATGTTCAACATCAGGCCTCAATGCACAAGAAAAGTGCATGGAACAGCCTCTTTTAAAGTGTAATTTTCTCCTAGTGTGCTTTCTTTTAGCTAGGCTTCCCAAGTCTTTCTAATAAAAACATTTTTTCACTGTGTGAAATCAGTGTCTGCTTTCCAAATAAAATTATGAAAAATGTCAGGTAAACGTAGTAAGACAATCAAATTTTTGTATTTTGATTAAGGTACCTCAAACAAAATTTCAGTTCAATTACCTCATTTTCTTGTAATCATGTATAAGATGGATTCTGTAGTCTCCCACATGATGTGCTGTGGCCATAAAACTGACAGGCAGAATCTGCTTATTCATTTAGGAAGATAATGACATTGTCCCATTAGGAATCATATCAGTCTTGGTATTGAGTAAGATACATTGTTCTGTCAGTAGAAAAGGATGTGAGCAACAGGCAACTGGAAGTGCATTCCCCTAGAGAAGTGTAACAGAAACCTCAAAGTAAAATATTTCTGGAGATCGGTACAATGTCATCCTTTCCTCACATGCTCCTGCTTGCAGCAACTCTGGATATTTTCACAATTGAAACATAAATGCATAGCACAAAATCGCCTCTGCCTGACCTCTTCCTTTCTTTCTAGGCAGGATCTAGCAAGAGCTCAGACACTGCTCACAAGCATGAGGGGGAGCAGCTGCTCTGGTGCCTGGAGTCAGGAAAACACTCCCAGCTGCAACCTCTGTTTGCCCATGGACAGGCAGAGATGATTCGTGTGATCTGGGGAGCACGCAGACAATGGCTTGGTAAACCCCTTATCTAGAGAAATGAAAGTCTCCTCTCTCCTGAGGAAAACACCAAGCACCTCACAGTACTCGAGGTGTTGTGTTTACCTTTTCAGACTGAAGTGCTTAGCATTGAACCAAACCCTATTTTCCTGCTGGCCCAAGGTGGAACAGGTGTCCCACACAAGCACTGATAAGCTGTGAAGGGTCCCCCATGTCTTAAAATGACACGTTTAAACCCTTACCAAACAAAAAATTCAGTCAACAGGAGTAACTCACAATAGCTGAAGAGCAGATGTCTTTGAGCCTTCACTGGGGTCAAAGCTGCAGAGATCAGATTCATCACAAATTCATGCACAATGGCACTAAGTTTCTTTTGACAGAACACTTTGCAACTCCATGGTTAGATCTGCCCCTTCCAAGTGCCAGTTGCCATTCTGACGAGTGTCAATTCTTCTGTCAGAGAAGGCAAGTGATCTCATGCTACCAAAGATAATTATTTCAAATTTGTAACTAAAAGGCTTCTGGTGAAACCAATGTGATGAACTAGTGAACACTCAGTTCATTAGCTGTCATCCAGCTTGACATTTCCATCTTTCAAGCAGTATTGCAGAAAATCAAAGATACACAGGGCTGTGCTTCAAAAGCTTCAGAAGTAGCCATACTGTCTTCAAGAAAAGGGACTATGAAGGTTACTGCTAATGGGATGTAGAAAATTACAGTAACCCATAGGCAGATAAAAAGTGTTTGAAAATTAATTCTTCATGTGCCCTTTAGACACACAGTTACAGAACTAACATTAATAAAACAGAATAAGGACATAATAACAGAACTTAAGAGCATAATATTCTGGAGACAGAAAAACAAAAAAAAAATCTTGGCACAAATGACTGATCTTATGCTGCGGCATTTTAAAAGTCATCCAATGTAAATACTGTACTCTGTACCCATGTGACCAATCCTATTTATAGGTGAGAGTAAATAGGTGAAAGAAAATGAGTGCTTTTTAACTGAACTCGTTTAGGGAAAAATTCTTATGCAAATGATATAATCACTATTCTATAATACCTTCTATATGTTGTGCTACAAGACTTCTTTAATTATTGTTTTCATTACCCGCTTTAAGCCATCAAATATTTGAATCATCGTCTGCAAGAGTTTATCAACTGGATTCCTACCTTAGGTACCCTCTGTAAAAACTGAAAGAAGTGTTCTGTTTTCTTCCTGTCCTTTTAGTTGAACTAATTTTTTAAAAATTGTTTTCATTTCCTAGTTGTATTTGTTTCTTTTGAGATTTCTCTTCGCTGTGGATTTTAAAATCCATACTTTCTTGGTCTATTTAAAAAACCCAAAATCTATTCTGAAATGCTTTAAAATTTTCACACTCTTTAAAACTTTTCCAGTTTTCTTCCAGAAGACAGGTACATAGTGTTTGCCAGTGCCTGCTTAAGTGTTAAATTAATCTATTGCTTCCAGTCATCCTACTTAGCTCACTTATTTTGTATTGTCACCTTGTGTACATGACATGACAAGGATGGCACAGATATCAATAATTGAAAGGAATGTTTCATGCCTGTGATTTCATCCCTGGATCTGAAATTATGTTCCTCTGTGCAGGCTTTATACTGATCTACTCAGGGCAATTCCTCTCCATTGGTATTACAGACTTCAAACTGACTCCCACAGCTTTCTAAGGATATAATTGCCAGCTCCTGAGACCCTTCAGAAATCACAAGCAGAGTGAACACACACACTGTGGCACTCTTAAACTTGTGTTGCTCCTCGAGCAGGAAAGGTCTCAGTGTTAGATAACTACAGCTAGTTATGGCTAAGCTGTCATTTAACAAAGGAAAATGTTAGATACTTCATTAAGAATAGGAAAAACAATTTTTAAAATGGTAAATACAAGATATGTAAAACATTCTCAGGACTTAAGAGTCAGCTGACTGCTTTGCTCCTAGTTATTAACTGGTGTGTCTATATCAGTGATGAGACTTTGGAACAATTCTACCACCTACTCCTGGAATTCTGCTTCCCTTGGCTAATCTTCTTCTTTGACCACTGTACAACTTCAGTGTCTTATTGAGGAAGTTAAACCTACAAACCTACTGCCTTCAGCCCTGGAAGGCTGCTTGGAACAGACCCTTCTCTAAAAAAATCACCTTTCATCAGAGACACTCTCCCTTCTTTGTCTTTCGAATCTTTTGGTTTGTTTTTTTTTTTTCAGCAGGCCAAGCAGTCAAGATTTACATAAAAAACAGTTATGCAAAACAAGGCTTGGTGAAATCTCAGTCTACACTGAGTGCCCAACTGCTACCCTCAGCTTATATGAATCAACCTTTCTACAAGTATCATCTTAGCTACATACACTCTTTGCAAGGGAAAAGGGCCATGTGATTCCAGGATCTCAGGTGAAGAACTGCTTGTCAATTATAGGCATCTAAATACAATAATTTAGATCTTCATCTGCAAACGCCGTAGCCATTAAAGAATTGTGGCATTTCTTTAGAGACTCATTTGCTAGCTACTTATTGTTCCAGTACAGTTAAGGTTACCAAACAGAGTACAGTGGAGTTCCAGCCTCCAGAGTTACAGCAAGAATTCCAGACTCAATTTCTCTCCTGCTTCCCTTTGGAGACGGATTATAAAAATGCTGATTTCACAGAATCACAGAATATGCTGAGTTGAAAGGGACTTACAGGATCATGGAGCCCAGATCCTGGTCCTGCACAGACCATCCCCTGGAATCACACCCTGTGCCTGAGAGCACTGAGCGCTCTCAGGCTGGTGCTGTGACCACTTCCTTGAGCAGCTGTTCCAGTGCCCAACATCTCTGGGGGAAGGATCTTTTCCTAACATCCAGCCTAAACCTCCCCTGATACAAATTCTCCCGCTTGCACTATAAATGAGGCTTCTGCACCCTCTTTTTAACCTTTGAGGTTTTCTATCTTCTACATAAGTGTGAACATAATGCTTGTTTCAGACTTCTTTGCAGGAAGGATCACTTTCAGCACAGTAGGACCAAGTGACATGCCTGTTATTAGATTCATACATTCACTGTGAAATCTTCAAAGAGTCAGCACATGAAATGCTGGCAGCACAAATGACAGATTTAGGACCCAACATTTTCTTCTTTTCCTCAAATTTTGTGAACAGTGCAGGTCCTCAACTTAGATTTCAAGTTCCTAAGATTTTTTTTATATAAAGTAATTTGCTTTTGAATAATTTGATGGATATGTGGTCTAAACCACATTTGTAGTTTTTTGACAGGGATGACAGATCAGTGATTTCCTCTGACACTAAAAGGTGGCCATTATCTTTTACAGTTTAGTCATTTTCAATATTCACAGTCTGCATTCATCTAATTCAAAGAACAGACACATATCAGTGAGAATCTCTAAACATTTCTACATTCCTGCTAAGATCTCTTTATGTGACTTTGCATGCAGTTAAGTTTATCCTTATCCATATAAAAGCCTGATGGTTATATTTCTGCACAGTAAAACCCAAATAAATACTAAGAGTCATAAAAAGTTCCTTTTATTTCTTTAGGCAGTGAACTAAAGCAGTGCAGAAGAGGCTAATAGGTTCTGCAAAGCCATTGCTTTTTGCCCTGGTGCAAGTGAGCAGGACAGGAGAGAGAGTGACTGAAAAATTGTTGTGACAGGCTCTCAGCTGGCCATAACTCTGAAGTTGGAACCACTGGTACTCTTCCCTTAAAAGTCACCAGACTAAACACACTAAAATAGCCTGCAGCATCAATGATTTATTAAAACACACACTAAAGCAAGTGACTTTTGAATGTCCATTTCAATATAATATGGTGAGACAGAGTAAAATAAAAGGATTTGCAAACAAATATTTTCCTTATTCACTGTATCTCACAGAGTAAGTATTTCCATTCTTGTTTTCTAGGTCAAAAATTTTTATCAGCCTCCTGGACTGCAGCACATTTTCTGTGGTCTTCTCAGCTTTCCCATTCCTTCGAGGAAGCTTCTGCAAGCCCTCCCACAGATTCCTGCCAGGTCCATGCCCCCCTTAGGAGTTCCATGCCTGGAACTCCTGGTTCCAGTCCATGCCTGTATTTGTGCAGCAGCATCCTCACTCATGACATTTATCACTCCCCATCTGTCCTATCTCACTCTCCCCCATAACCATGTTCAGTTGTCTCCATAAAAAAAAAAAACAGCAGTTTCCCCATTTTTTTGCTGGTACCATGACACTGGTGCTGTAGCAGTGTGAGCACTGGTATCAGGCAGCCTTCCTGCCTGCTGTTCAGCCACATTCCTTATTGTACACATACAATAAAGTGAGTGGGAGAGGATATTTATCATAGTTATTTCCAGTGACTGATCTGGCCCATGTGAAATTAGCACAAGGTTGCATGACAACTTATCATAGTTATTATTTTGAAAATCAACATATCATTGACACCTTCAGGGCTGGAGGGATGGGCATTTACATTAAGACTGACTACATGAACCCAGTCACATCAGCAACCTTGTCCAAAGAGCAATCATCTCTTCTCTGCGAGTTTCCAAGGGTGCTGTAGGGCAAACCAAGATGGAAATCACTGTTTCTCTGAGGCAAGAAGGCCACTGTGGTTCATTGTCTTTTAACACTTCTCTGTAGCAAGAGAATTACTTTGGACAGCCTCAGAGTTGAACTGCAGTAGGAACAGAAGCTTTCTTTGGAAGGACATGAGAACTTCATTTCCTTTATACAAACAGAAGTGTCTGATATTGCCAGCAGCAGGAAATACTCCCTTGCAAAGATGCAAGTTGCTGTCAGTCACTGGTATCTTCACTCTTAAAGAAGGAGGGTTTCTCTGGACTCAGAAACATCTGAAGGTACTCAGGGAGATGGAAGCAGTCACTTGATGCACTGGATTTTATCAGCAAACTGGAGATGCCATGAGAAATTTCAACCAGCAGCAGGCTTTACAGGTTTGTCCAAAGTAACAGAAAGAGAACAAAGACTGTGAACTACAACTCTGCTGGCTCCCTAACTGCTCCAGAGCAGAACAAGTCACACTTTACAGCCAGCTACCCTGCAAAGGAGATGTGTAAGAAAACATGACTGGAATGTGCTAGGCTGATGTAAAAAATTAGCTGTATTTATTTTCCTTCTTAACCAAGTGATATTTTGTACTGAAGATTATCTTTCTGAATATTATTTTTAAAGATCTGATGGCATTCTGCAATTGCTTTGAATTGAAATATTTGTTTAATGATGAGAACTTTTAACATTAAAAAAATTAGCTTTACTTGCTTTTTTAAGCCCAGTTACATTTTTACCCTTAAGCTGTTTGGCTCTTTTGCTCTCCTTTACAGCTACAAGGAGGAGTATGTTATTATTTTTGGAAATGTTGCCTTTTATATTCTTTCTTTATTAGTTACTCTGGTCTCTTAATCTTTTCTGGATATGTTTGGGTGTTCTTTTCATCTGGAAGTTTATTTATTTTTTTCTCAGTACAATATGTTCTGTACTTCCAAATCTGCAAGACACTAATTTTACTTAATTTTCTCTCCTTAAATGTTCATCCTCTTACAATTATTATGTTTCAGGTTCTGGGCTTTCACAAAATATATTAAAGCATTCATCACGTTTTCCCTTTGTTTTCTGTCTCAACATCAAATTCTCCTTAATGGAAAAAATAAAAAGAAAAAGAAAAGGAAGACTTAATATCTAATTTGTAAAGGGAAGGGAATAAAATACATTTAATAGTGTGTTAAGAGATAGCTAATATTTTTTAATTAAATTGTAATATGGAAAAAAAGCACAGTATTTTCATAATATGGATGGAATTGCAAAACTTATTTATATATCAGGTGCCAAATTTACAGAGCTATTTCAGAAATTTTAAAATTTTAATATAGATGTTCTCTTTCATTTTAGTGAATATTTTTGTATGAGATGATTAATTAGACTGATACAGCATAAAAATGAAGTTTAGTGTTTAAAGTCAGGCTAACAATGTAGTCATCATAGGCAAAATCTGCAAAGTGTGAATCAGCCATGTGAAGGCCCCCATAACTTCCAGTTATTTACCTTCTACATTTTCATGGAGCTATAAAAGTGGTGCCCAAGCAGCAGTTTAGCTCTGTGCTGGAATCCCTGGAAATCAAGTTGTCTATGATAGAATCAGGTATGAGACACAAGAGATTGCAGCATCCTGGACTATTTTTGTTCCTGGCAAAAACTGACACCTGACAAGGGACAAGCAGTGTTTCTGAGATATAAATGCATCTTCAGTCCCATTCCTGCTCCTGGCCTTGCAATACTTTTTGGCACAAACATGGGTTACACTTAAGTTTTTATGGATTACAGTTAAGTTTTTACTGAAGCCCATAAGTTGCATCTCTCCTGAACATGTATTCCTTGTTTGACAACAGTGTAAAGCACCTCCAGACAATGATTTTTGTTAGATTTCTGGAGACATCTGTCTTTCTTTATGTCTATAAATGCATCTAGACAGATCAATAGCAGTTTCCTTTCACTTCAGCTCTATGTACACTGCCTTTATGTAGATTACAGAGTCTCACATAGGTTTGTATGAGTCCTTCAAGTCACCTAAAGACACTGCATAAGAGGTCTTGCTTGCAGCCTCTAAGATTTCATGAAAATCAAGGTTATTAAAATCCACCTTCTTTTTATCCATAATTGTCATTATTCCTAATAACTTTTAAAACATAATGTGAACTGGGAATGAACCATGCACTTTAAAAATGCCAAATATTACAGTCTGTATTCCTAAAGTAATAGAACTTATTTCTTCAAGGGCTCAAGATTAAAATATTTCCTATCAGTAGCATTTGGTTCAACATGAAGTTGAAATTATCAGTTCATGGGTCACAGCTATAATTATCTTTTCCCACTCAGACCTTATTAATCACACAAACCATCTATAACAGACTTTATAAAAGGCTTTATTTTGCCTGGTTTTGCACATAAATACTGTGTTTGTATTTACTTCAGATACAAATGGTACCACCTGCTCCTCTCAGTACCCTGACATTTGGTGCTAATTAGATGGACTTGCATTATCAACAGCACAGAAATACAGCGTTGCAGCAGACTTGGTTACCATGGATCCTAATGCACTCAGCATTCCACAGGTAATTTAGCAGAGCATAAGAAATAAATCTATTCCTCTGTGAACCTGCACCAGTTCTATGACACTATATAGGTACATCCTCAAAGTCTTCTAAATTCAAGGGTAAACACCATTATTATTTCTAAACTTTTATTAATACATTCTACCACTGAGTCACCATGTAGGTGAAACAAAATTGCAAGATGATTTTAAACACCCTGACAGTGCTAATGGAAACAAGTCATGCATTCAAGCTGTAAAGGGGAGCAAGTCTCAACTGGGGATCAGCTGCTACAAAAGACTACCGGCATCTGTAAGTGAGAAAAGTCAAAACTATTCTTACACATAGGAGTGTCACACTGAGTAGCTGCTGTGAAAACTCATGCTATTTGTTCCTTTTCAAGCCTACCTGAATGTACCTAATTATTATACTCTAGGACCTAACAAATCTTCTAATCCAAAAGTTGCTTCTACAGAGTGATTTGAGATAGCTTGATAAACTCAACAGATGAAATTAAATGAAAAGGAGAAAGAACTGATTATGCAGAAGATGAAGAAAAGATATAAAAATAACAAGAAATTAAATCATTAAATAAGCAGACAAGATTTAAAAAATTCTTTCTCCCTTTCTCCCAGTGACATGCATATAATTCTCTCCATCTGTTCTAAGGCCCAACAACTCTCTATTTCACAGCTGAGGTAAATTATCAATTTCTTCTTCAGGCACCAAACTCTGATGTTCTTTGAGGTTCCTCCTTCGTTGTCAGAATTGTCAGCATTTCTGAATTGTACGCATCTTTGAGTGCTATGGTGCCACAATTTCAGTTTCTTTCAGAGTTGTTCCCAAACACTCACATCTCAAAGGAAAAGTTCAGCACCTGAATTATGAATTGCGCATCCTCTGTTCTCTGAATGGGCTTTTCTAACAAAAAAAGAACTGCAACAGGCAAGTTTGAAAATGAATGCCTTCCTCTTGTAATTAGAATGATTCACAGTAGTATGAAGCAAAATGCTGCAAATAAGGTAAAAACCAGGTATGGATCCACTTCCCAAAGCTACAAGCCTACCAGCACAATGCTAGGAAGTATCAGGTATAATACACAACCATACAAGGCTCAGGCTGCTATCTCCATGCAAGTCATCCTGCTGCCTTGAGAAGGCTGACCTAGAATAGAGGCTAGACAGAGTTAAGAAATAAAGCAGTATTTATTAAAAGGCCTTAATGGACACACCCCGGGCAGCACAAGAGCCTAGCCAGAGCTACACCCAAGATGAAACCCAAAATGGTCACAAAATGCATCATTCGTCATGAGTTCTCACACTTTTATAAGTTTTGGTCCATTTGCATATTTGGTAATTGTCCAGTTACGGCCCCAGATTATGAAGTCACATCCTCCCTGTTTTCTCTCTTCAGTTCGCAGTTTGTCTTCCTGGCCCTGAAGCTTGTGATGGTTGTCCTTGGTCCCAGGCTAGAAAAAGGAATTGTTTTGTCTAGCTACTCTGTGAAAAGAGATTATCAACACTCAGAACTACACACCTGAAAAATATGAAAGCTAAAACTTAAGGCATCACTAAACTTCATCACAATTGAATTCTATTGAAAATATTTAATCTTTAAAATAGGAAAGTCATTTCAGAATCACCTCATTAAGGTCAATTTATGTAAGTGATACAGACCAAGATAAGTGGAAGAAGATATGCCAGTAAGGTCTAAAAGTTTTTTATGGGGTCGTACAATTAACAAACCACTGCATGTCACAGAAAAACAATCAAATGGGTGGCAACACATGATTTGGGACAGGATAGAAGTAACATTTTATCTCCTTTTTTTCTCTCTCCTTTTTGGAAGGTGTGAATGGACAATGGACCTAAGTTTGCATACTATATTTCTCACAGCCTATATTACTAATCTATCTGTATTTGAATTATCTGTTCTTAATTGTGGGAACATTTCTATACCTATCAATTCCAAGTGACAGTGAAACCTCACAGCATTAATACACTGCATTAAAAAAAATCTGAAACTCTGCAAATGGCCTAACAAAAGTTAAATATTCTCTGATTGACTGAAGACTTTGCTTTGTTTTGAGCCCTGAAAACCATTCAGCCCCCACAATCGCCAGATGTTTCTCCTCCACCAAAGCCTGCCATCATCTCACAGAACTGCACAGCTGGAATGGTATCTGTTTCCACATAGCTGTGTGCATTCTTACCTCAGTAACCAAGAATTTATCTGTTGGATGACATGAATACTGCAAAGTTAAAAAGGAGCTGCTTTAACACCTGGCTGAGGAAAGCCTATTGATCAGAAAGAGGGACTTGGTTTTATTAATTGTCAGAAGAATATGGAGCTGGTTTAGTGGTGAACATGGCAGTGTTGGACTAGATGATCCTAGGGGTCTTTTCCAACCTTAACAATTCTGTGAATCTTTGAACACAACAGTCTCCTCAAATAAGAGAGGACATCAAGAAATCTTCTGAATGAGGAAAGCTTATGTTAAAGGTGAGATTTCTACAATTACCAATGTGCTTTGAATTACAAAACAAACCATGGAAATAACTTCTTTCTTGAATGACAACTCATCAGGATCCAAATACGCTCCATTTCTGATGTCATCATACCACCAAAAATTATTCTTTCAAAAAAGCTGAATAACCCATCCCTATGACACATGTGCAGTAAATCATTAAATTATTTTTTTAAAGGGATAATAGGCCAGTATAAAAGAAGAACCATAAATGTTCCAATTTTTGAAAATATTTAAGATAAAAAAGTTTTACAGGAGCATTAAATTTGCATTTTTCACAGTGTCTCATTCTCTTGTAGGAACAGATATAGCTAGCTTTCAGGAAATACATAACTGTTAAGTGGTGAGTTTACCCAGCTCCTGCCTGAGATTCTACTTCTACAATCATATCTTTGATTCTGAGGAAGAGGTCAAATGCCCAATTTAGACAGTTTCTGCTGGAAAATAGTCCTATAGTAGGATGAATCCATTGTCCAGAGACATGGAAAACTACTAGCCATGAATGTCAATATTTTTATCTGTGTGATTCATCATAATCAGGATGTCATTCACACGCACTATCATTATTCTCCATCAACTGTGTGCTCCATCAAAAGTATTTACTGTTCATGCGTGTACTGTACACAATAAAATACTATACACTGCTCTGATAAAATACATCTTTTTTTCTGGGTCCCAAATCATACATTTTTGTCCTCATCTTAAGCTATAGACTTATGGGGAGGGTTTGTTACAGAGTTACACTTCTCTATGGGATGTAGTTCCATTACAGTAACTATACTTTCTAAAATACTTAGCAATATTTGGGTTGTAGGGAAAATGGTAGGAAAAAACCAGGATATGTTATAAATGCATATTAGAACTGAACCAGTTTGAAATTTTTAGTTACATGCATTTGATTTTTATTTTAGATGACACACTAGAGTATTCTCATTGGGTGGAATAAGGCTTAATTCTCTTTTCTTTGAATTGTAAAATGGACGGGTTTAATTTCAATTCCAAATGCCAAAATCCTTTTTAAAATAGAAGATTGATCTTCTTTGCAGGTCTGCTTCTCAAGAGGATTTCCTGAATAATAAATTAAGAATAAAGGTTTTGACCCTAATTACATTTCTCCCCGCTTTCCAAAATAGGCTCCTTATGTGTAACAGCAGTCATTTTAAATGCTTTCCTCCACCTAAGATTATGAACAAGGGAGAGGGCACTGGGAACAGTTCTCCTGAGGCCTACCAGTGCATGCCAACACAAAGAGGTCCAGCCCTAAGGCCCAGCTCCCACAGCATCAGGTTCCCTTTCTCCAGGCTGCCTGCTATGAGTCTCAATAATTTCTTCAGTCCTTCACCTCCCACTTAGACTTTCTATTGTGAGTTGGAGATCAGTAATACAAAGATTAGAGACAGGAGAGGGCATTGGAAGAGGCAAAAGATTTTTCTCCAAAGTCATCCTTTGTAGACCTGCATACAGGTAGGGATTAAGAGGAAGGAGATTTTCTAGAGGAGATTAATGCATACTGAGACATATGTACATGCATGCTGCAAACCATGTTAATATTTAAAAATTGAATGCCCAAGAGAGCAGCTCTGTATGAATGTCAAAACCAAAAGAATAGTGTCAAATCATCATCATTTGATCAGAAAGCCAATCACATACAAAGTTGAAGAACATATGATCAATGAAAAGTTTTAATAACACATGTTCTCCATTAACTCCCTACTCTCTAGGGAGGTATCACAAAAACACAAAGTGCAAGCACTTAAAATGACTATTTGCTTGTGGGGCTGGCTATGGAACATTTCTATACAGGTAGAAAATATATTTAAGGCATTCTTTAGGTAGTTAGAATAATTCATGGGATCCTTCAGCTATGAAATGCTACCGAGTTCAGTGCAGTCCTGCACTGATGCATAAGTGGCCCCCACACAGCCTACCTTGCATGACTGGAGCTGTATTTCTAAATATTGCCCAGCAATTTCCTTGAATGACAATTACACCTGAAATGCTTGATCATAACGTAATTAATTCCTAACACTGAAATAAGAATTAATTTTAACTACCATTAAAAACTTTTGGAGCACTTTGAGGAAAAAAAAAACCAAAATAATCATAAACTTGTTGGTAAATGAATCAATAAACTGAGCTATAGCAAAATGTACAGTCTCATAAAAGAGTTACTAAAGACTTGAACATAATGAAAATAGGATTGTTTGAAATTTTGAATAGCCACATTTCAGGCAAGCAAATATAATAATGAAGCATCTGCCAGAGATATTGTGAATGACCAACAAGAACAGAGAATCCCAAGAAGAGAAAGGATGCTCGTCTTTATGTGTATGAATTCTCTAGACACAATTTGAAATACGAGTACAAATGAGCACCTTTGTAATAAAAACCAATATATGCTCAGATGAAGCTTTCTAAAATTGAATAAAAATAAATATATACACCATGGAAAAAAATTAGTATACGATTTTGTTTTGCATTGTTATTTAAGGAGCACTGTAAAAAGGTGAGGAAGGTGGTAAAACCATCATTCATATCCTAAAAACACGCTTTCTTGTTCATAATGTCACATATATTACTGGAAGTAAACATAAAGCATTTATGTTAAAGGCTCCAAAAGCAAAAGCCAACATGATTCAATACTACAGTGAAGAAGGTTACAAGAAATTTTAGTTCTTTTTTTCAGAAGAGAGATTCATGTTAAAAGAGAAAAAAAATAAATATATATATATTTATATGTACATACTGTGGGGAAAACAAAACCACATGACAGCAGACCAAAAGAGCGATATGCATTGTAGTTCACTCTCAAAAACAATTTTGCTTTCATTGGTACTAGAACATTTCAGAGGATAGCATTGTTGAGATCAAATTCTTGGTTGGTTACCCTTTTCATAGGATGTTCATACTTCTTGCCTCTATTTCAAGGTTCTGTTCAACTTGACTACAAAGCTCTGCTTATTTTCACCCTACTCATAAGATCTAACTCTTATCTTCTGAAGTGAAAAGCAATGTAGCTTTCCTTCTGATCCTTCCTTTAAAGCTTTTCTTAGCTACTCAGCCTTTGATTACTGACCACTCTGTGATTTCCACAAAGAATCAAGTTATTACTCTCATTGGGGGGCCATATCCTCTCAAATCTCATAACTCTTCATGTCAATAAAGCAACACTCATGTACAGGATTGAAGGTCTGGCTATGCATCCTTTGTATTTTATCTCTGTGAAACTAAGTTGCAAAATCTTTGTTCTGGTGTTCCAAACCCTATTTCCTTTATTATCATCATAAATTACATGCAAGATTATTTCACAGAGGAATTGATAAAAAATTTCAGATTAAATGGAAAGTGAATTTTAAAAATTCAGATTTTTATATGAAATATAAAAGGTTATTTCTGAAATTGAAATAACTGTACATGATGGTGTTTGGTCAAAGGTTGGACTCCATGATGTTGGTGGTATTTTCCAACCTTAATGATTTTGTCATTCTAATATATTCTTCACAGTGGTTCTGTGAATTGCAGAGATTCAAGCAATTGCAGATATCAATTGCAGGTATCACTCTTCAAGCCAGCACTCAGAATGCTCCTAAAACTGCCACTTATAGAGACCTGGTCAATTTTTCAAAATTTAAAAGGAATAAAATGAATTTGTTTCTTGTTTGCTGCAGTTTCAAAAGCCATAGTCAATTTAAAAAGTTACCTTGAAGTGCTTCTAGTGCTGGAAATTATTTGTTCATTTCAAGATGAGAGAATAATTGTTGATCTACCTGAGAGTCTTTGAAGAACTGTTCTTTCTAGAGTACAGCTCAGGAAAAAGTCTATCAATAGTCAGAATCTAGCCCTAAGAGTGAAAAAGCACCCATATTTTCTGAGCCAAACAATGTTTACGTGGCACTTAAATTTCAGTGGACTCATACAAACAGGTTTGTGATGTGCAAGTGCCCCCTCTTTTTTCTTCTTCTTTGTTTGAAAGAATAGAACAGGAAAGTCTGTTCAACAAAAAAAAAAAAAAACTGGAAAAAATCAATCTCTGGCCCAAATATATTACATTTAAGCACATGGAAAAATAAAGAACAGATTGGAAACAAGGGAACCCTGAAGAGCATGACCTCAGCACACCACCTGCCCCATCACTGCAGAGCTTCGAAGGCATTTGGATCTTTTAATTTTGTGGGGTCAGCTGGAAGGTATGTAGCACATAGACCTTCCTTTTCACTGTTTTACATTTTAACAAAGTAAAAAATCAACCAAGACCATTCTTGGCTGCCAAAACTTCAGTAAATTCTGAGTCAAGCAGAAAAACCCCAGAGCATTAAACAGCCATTGCCTACTGTTATAACCAGAGATACCACCAAAGGATGCACACCTCATTCCATGGTGTTGCTTTAATAATCTGAAAGTCATCTATTTTCCACAGGGTCTGTGAGATCACAACACCAGCTATATTTGTCTCAGTGACAGCTCACACACATTATGTAGATCCATCAAAGTTTTTAAATCCCTAATTTCTCTGTCTCCTGGTACCATCTCTTCACAGCATAAAAGGATTTTAACCAGAATAATGAAATATTTTATTTATTTAAGGCAAAACCTAAATATAAAACAAAAATGTAAATCTTTTTCAACAAGTCATTTTAAAATAGTTTTGCATAAGTCCATAGGATATTGCATCCTTGAAATCTGGGGTA
This sequence comes from Zonotrichia albicollis, assembly GCF_047830755.1. Lineage (NCBI taxonomy): Eukaryota > Metazoa > Chordata > Aves > Passeriformes > Passerellidae > Zonotrichia > Zonotrichia albicollis. The sequence continues at coordinate 63,660,641 of NC_133822.1, forward strand.
TTATCAGTAAGCAAATTGTCACATATTCAGGTCTGAGGAATATTTTCTGATAATCTGTGTACAGGGGACTGTCATTTATTGACTCCCATTCTATTTCTGTGTGTGAAAGTGCCTGTAAGAATGCTAAATTATCTCTTTAATTAATATTGATAATTAATATTTTTAAAAATATTAGCATTATCACCATGATTTTACAGGAACCTGGAAGGAAGATTGCTTTGTTGAGAAAGTAATGATCAGAGCAACCATGGAATGGAAGCCATTTCAGCTGATTTGAGCAATCCAAAAGTGGGACACCTGATCCAATTTAGTCATCTAGGACTATTTGCAATCTGTAAAGAGAGATGGGCATCCTCACAGGGTAAGTCATACCAGTCTAAGCAGTTTACAGAGACATATGGAGGTGGCCTGCCAGAAGTTGGAGAATTAAGTAAATCCATTCTCATGAGCTCCTTCCAAGTTCAAGCCTGCAAGCCCTAAATATGCATTAGTCCAGAGTCCAAATCATTATGCCCAGTCATGCAGTTTAACCAATGTGAACTCAATATAACAAATATACCTTTTGTCCCCTGTACACTGATTTTAACACAAATTAAGGACACCTGTGCTTCTACCTGACCTTTCATAAGAGCCCTTCATACAAAAACACCTAACTCAAATATTGGATACAAATAATATTCTAGAAATACTGAACTATAATTGGTACATTTAATGGCTACACTTAACCATTGAAAGACAAATTCTGACCTCCTTTCCTACACTGAATTATACTAAAGTTCATCGTGCACGTCCCATTGATTTTTCATGGACAACTTCTGCAATAAAAATTCTACTTGGTAGATTTAAAAGCATCTACATCTGTTTACAGGTGACCAGTCTGAACTCCCTTCCACAAAAGATGAGCAATAACTTATAAATCAGGGACATTTCACGGGTGAATAATTACTCAATGTATTGAAAATGCTCATGATAGAAAAGCAATCCTAAGTATTTCCATTGCTACTTGATGAAATAACTTCATTTACCCTTACTAAATATATAATAAAATTAATATAATTATTAAGATATATAGGTTTGCTTCTGGCGTTGGTAGTCTAAGATCAAAATAAGTTGAAATCTATTTTAATACCAAACAATCAGTATAGAGGTCACAACAGAAAGATAAATAATTTCTTTTGTTTCACCATTTGCTTTTCCCTTTTTCTCAAATCTTTTAAATTGCTTATATCCTGTAAATCAAGTACTAACTAATAGAGAAAATAATATTCTGTGGGAACTTTTGCATCAATAATATATTTGCAAGTCACTCCATTTCCCCTCAAAGTCTTTTGTGTCCAATGGATGTGATTGGTAGCAAAGATTCCACAGCCAGCTTGGCTCCTGCTAATGCTGCAAATCCAACTATTGTGATTTTTATGTCAGATTACTGTACTCACACAAAACAGCAATAGACATTTCAGAAATATAAATAATATGTCAAAACTTATTTTGGGTTTATGCAGAAGATACATTTCAAATGGGAATCAAGAAAATGGCAAGCAACAACAAAAGAATAGAAAGAATAAGAATTACCCTTTCTAACTCTTATGCCTACACATCCCAGTTACAAATCAGAAAGAGGGAGAGCAACAGCTATTTCTGTATACTCTAAAAGAGTCCCTCCTAAGCATTAGTGCCTCTTGAGAATTGTGCTAAATTCATGTATCTCAACTGCATCTGTTCTGGTTTTCTTAATTTTCTGTAGGTCTCATCAAGAAAAGAAACTACTTTAGGAGTGATTTGATGGTAATGGAACCATTACTCAAACAAAATAGCAAGTCATTGTGCCACTAAAAGATTCACATTCTGGTTTTCAATTTGTCCTAAAAACTTTTCAGAATGTGTTTGCATACACACATGAGTAAATTTACTTCCTCCTATTAATATTTTTAGGGGTAACTGTAATTTCAAAGAGGTTAGTTAAGAAAATAAATAATATCTCTGAGAAGTTCCTAGGTATGCATGGTTTTTATTATACTGCACCATGATTTTTTTTCAGTGAAACAAACAGCTCATTTTGATGGAGCAAATTGAAATTAGGCTAATTGACACAGGTCTCTATACTTTTGGAAATTCTTCCATCTTTATTTTTAGCAGCACAGTCAGACATTATAGGCAGTTAAAGGCTGATTAGGATTGCAGAGTAGTTAGAATTCTAACCATACAAAAAAGGGGGAAAACTCCTTCTGCGGGGATGAACATGAAGAAAATGCATAATCAACATTTTTGTTGAGGTTTTATTTCAGAAAGGGCCATATTAGATTGATGTTTTATTAAAGGACCCCATTTTGCTGTTCAAAGAACATAATGGATGCCTTCAAGGGATTCTGTGGGTAAAATCCAGAACAAATCTCAATGGAATTGTGACTTCTTTTGTCAGATTTGAAGCTGAATCTCTGTTTTTTCCTATTAAAACATGATATAGTAAGTGACTTTCATGTTACATTTCTATCTGCTTAAGCATACAAACACAAACACATATCTGCTTGTATAAGCACACACAAATACATACAAATACAAAAAGAGGACTTCTGAAATTTTTGTTAGCTTGAAATCAATTATTAGCAGTCTATGAGGTTAATAAGAGAAAATCTAAATAGATTTCATTTAATTCCCACTATTCTCTCTTTGAACTTCATCATTAATGGTGCTTTCTTTTATTATTACTTTTTACTTTTCAGAAAAAGTGATGTTGTATGTTGTCTCTATTCAATGCAATTATTAAAAGAGTATTCTGCAGTATCTTTGCCTTTTAAATAATTGTATTCATTCTTTTGTAGCCTTCTTAAGAAAGACAAAATCTAGACATTTCCATTATATGGGACTGACAAGTAATAGCTCAACAACCAAGAGTCAAAGTGAACAACGAGTCTGGTCAGTCCTCATTATTTCCAAGTAATGCTAAATCTTCAACTACCAAAACTGGCCCCCTGGTAGAGTCACCTGGGAAGCTGAGGGTATGGAAAAATTACATATGAGGATGTTAAATTTAAAGTAGAGCAAGAGGCTAGAGTCTCTGCCATCTCATGAAACCACCAGGCAAGCACTTTCTCTTGAAGAATCAACAGGAATCAAAGGATGAAAGAATACTCTCTCTGCCTTTACATTTTTCTGCTGGGGCACAGGGATGAGTGAAAACCTTTCCATCTCCTCACTTCTCCTCCCCACAGAGAACCCAGCTAGAGAAAGATTACTGAAGACCCCTGAAAGGATCATGTCTCACTAAAAACGTTTCCAGTGAATATAGAAAACCTACACCTTGAATAAATATGTAAAGTAAAGCTTCTTGTAACCTCTACATACGGTTTAATCTTGGTGCTCCTTTCTTTTCCATTTTGTTGTAGTAAGATGAATGAGTTTCCTCTGCAAAGGCCTTTCTTCTTTCCCAAGTAAAATAGTTAAAGGGTGGTCATTGAATTATTGTTTCATGCTTACTAAGTTAATGACCAATTTGATATTTTTTAATTCCAGAAAAGTCAGAACAAGAAATCCCTAATATTTTTGCAATGAACTATTCTGATATTAAGGATTTGATCAATGTACACTCACATTCAGAAACACAGAGAGCTAGCTTCAAATCAATAGTGGCAAAAAAATTACTTTTTCAAAGCTTAGGTGAATCATTGCTTTCTGTAACATGGCAAAAATCAGAAAAGAAACAAATGGGAAAATTCAAAAGAAACTTATTACTTTACTTATCTCCAGAGCACAAATTCTTATAGGAATAAGAAGAAACAGCAACCACAAATAAACAGGATTTCAAAATTCAAATAAACTGTTCAAGTTATTACAATGCTAGACTGCAATAGTCAGTAATGTATAAGAAAAGAAAAGGTAAGAAGGCTTATGCCCCTGTGTAATTCTTAACCTTAAAGGAAGATAAATTCCTTTCATACTTCCAGTGCTTAAAAGACTCTTGATTTTACATGGAAAATAAAAGAGAGAAAGGTTTCTCACTATTAAGTATTTTCTAGTATCTTCATAGGGAAAAAAATGCTTGAAATTGGATTAGACCAGTAGCATCCTCATTGCAGGCAGCAAAAATTTATAGCTTTGAATAACTTGACTAAATAGAGAACAGGGATATCAGTTTTGTTGTTGGGAATTAAAAATGTTATATGAGAAAAAGAGTCAAGTACCTCCTAAGTAAGATAAACAGAAAGGCATAATAAATACATCTCAAGCCTGAGAAAACTTTATACCTATCACTTTGCCTTTTGATATCATTGGAGAGAGGGATTTTCAGAATGTGCCTGTATTTTGAGCTTTTGGATTTCTTTCAGAGTACTACTGCCTACTGACATCACAACACCACAGAATCACAGAATCATCAAGGTTGGAAGAGACCTTCAGCATCATCGAGACCAACTGTCAACCTGGTACCACCATAATCACCCATAAACCATATCCCAAACTGCCACATCCAGACACATCTTCAACTCTTATAGAGACAGCGACACGACTTACAAATTGAACTCATGGGCAAAACACAAAGGGAATCTTATTTTCTGCAGTGCACAGATAAAATACAGGAAAATTAGAATAAATTATGTTTTTACATTTAGTCTTCAAGTTCTGAACTAGAGATGGGAATACAGAAGCACAGAATCCCAGAATGGGTCAGGTTGGAGGGGACCCCAGTGGGTATCTGGTCCAACCTCCCTGCTCAAGCAGGGTCATCCCAGAGCACGTGGCACAGAACTGCATCCAGACAGTTATTGAATATCTCCACTGAGGGAGACTCCACAACCTCTGTGGGCAACCTGTTCCTATGCTTGGCCACCTGCACATGCCTTTAAAGAGCTGAGCTGAAAATCAGGACTGAGATGCTACACACAAAATATCAGAGAAAGCCCACTGCAAGGAAAAATGGCAATGGGGAAAGGCCATAAGAAGTTCAAGGTTTTCAATAAAAAGTTATAACGGCTCTTATATTCTTATTAAAATTTGGGGATTCATTAATTTTTTTCACTTAACACCATTACTTCAGAGCAGACATGGCCATGAGGAATGCCTTTGGCCTCTCAAGGAAAAGATAAATTCATGGGTAGGACGCTCTTTAATTTTTAGCAGACATAGAAGATCATAGTACACACACAACTATTTTGAGGGCTGTGATATGAAGAACCAGCCAGGATTTCATTGTTGCCTCTCTTTAGTGCATGAGAGGCCCTGACAAAAAAAATGTGCCAGGAGAATTTGCAATTCTGAGTCTAAATTGGGCTGGAGGTCATTCCCCCATTCTCTACCTATAATATTTCTTAAATCACAGGAGGTTTATTTTGAACTTACTACCACCACCACCACCACCTCTTGATTCAGTATACTTAAAATTACCATATTTTGGGTACCTTTGTTATTCAACACTTTAAATTTGAGTCAGATAAGCATAAGGATCATTATGAATTGCCACTTTGTGTCAGATCTGCTTCTGTTTGAGTGAGGACAACTTCTATTGTGGCAAGCCACTTTTAAATGGTTTTAGTCAAGAATCCTATTACTCATAGGCACTTTGCAGAATAATTCATTGTTTTTTCCCTGCTGATTAAAATGCACATGCAACTGTCATATGTGACCTCCCATGTCTTTGTCCCATCACTTAGCACCATGTTAACTTTCTGGGCACAAGAAATATATTTTATTTCTATTTTCAGGTTCAAAGAAAATACAGGAATTTTTTTCCATATAATAAAAAGATATCTGTTTCAAATTAGAAATTATTTTGGATCAAGATACAGCCTATGCATTTCACACACTACTTTTGGTAATTCAATTTGACAGATGAGGCTGAGATAAGTCATACAACCATCTGTGGTACCATTTAGAGCTTCCTAAACCACAACACATACACCAGTCATTCCACCTGAAGAACTTTAAAAACTGACCTATTATCCACTTAAAATAGCAATAACAAAATAATCCCTTTCCACATGTGGGCAACTATCCAGCTGTGATTTACTGCTATATGAATCAAGGTCAAGGAGTAAAGGATTAGAGTAATGAGCTATCATTTAGCTCAGTGAGGAACTGAATATTACCCATTTTTTTGTGAAATATGTGGTAAAAGGCAGAAGACAAGGCTTTGCTGAAATGACAGAGGGAATGCATGGCTCTGATATTTCTGTGTGAGTTGTATCTCTATCTTGTGAAGCTCAGTGCAGTAAGTGTTTGAATTGCTGGCACAATAAATCTGATGCTACAGAAAGTGCAGGAATCCATGTTCTTGGAGACTTCAAAGTGCTTCTGTGTGACAAGCCCAAAAGAAGTGGGGTGCTGGCATGCAGAAAGCTTGGAAGGGCACCCCTATAACAAAGGCTACATGAAAGTGTCAGCAAGCAGCCAGAGATCTTGGGACAGCAAGTGAAAAAAAAAAAAAGTTAATGTTCCATGGGGAAAATATTTTTTGGTGAAAGAAGAGACTGCCAGGAAAATCAAGGCACATCACAGACAACTTATGTACGTAGTGCAAAAAAATTGTGTAGTGCTGCTGGCACTACTCAGAGATGATGGTCACAGCCAGCAATGCTGGGAGTGGTGGCAGTAATTAAGGAAATGACACAAGGAGCCCTGATATTAGGTAAAAAAGTCTACACAAAAAGTAACATAATCAATCTGCTGTAGCCACAGAAAGTAACACTCTCATTATAAACTTTTCAAGTAACACCAAGAAAGCAACATCGCATAGAGAAGATCAAAGCCAGCTGCTGATGTGTCTGCTGTATTAGGTGTCATGACAATTGCATCTGGGCATGATGCCTGAGCAAGCACATTTACAAAAACTAGTGACAATTACTTCAAGTTTTTGCTCAAACTTTTTAGAGCCTTTAAGCTTTATAGTATGATACAGGATCCTTCTTTTGCACATGGGGACAAGTAATAAGAACATATTGATTTGCTTTTACTTTCATCCTCAAACACAGCTTGTAAACTAAATAAGGAGTTCAAGACTTGACCTATCATCAAGACCTCAATAGTTTAAACATAAATGTAATTTTCACTGTAAATACTTTAGGGTAAACAATATGAAAATTACCATGATGCACACACTTGCTAAAAAAAATCATATTGACAGCTACACATAGGGTGATAGAGGAGGTCATTGAAAACATAAATGGAATTGAACCACTTGCACTGGTCTTTAATAAAATCTGCACCATCATTGTATTTGTGCATATTAACTACTAAATTTCTCATACATTGTCCATTAATTTTTTCTTCAGGTTAAAAAATGTCACATTTTTCTTACAACTCAGCAATATGCATTGGAGAATTGAAGGGAGACAGAAAAGTGATGAAAAGAAAGCAGCTCCTTTCTGTCACTCCTATAAACAATTTACAGATAATGTTTTACTTTCACAGTTACCTGTGCATTTCTTGATATTGCTATTTCTTTTTCCATGTGATCCTAACTTGCATCCAAAATTCTCCTCCCAAAATTCTGCAAACCAGACATTTCTTCGATTGTTAGCAAGTGTTCTGCTCCGAAAATATCTATCAAATCCTACATTGAAGAAAAATGAAAGAAGCGTTAAAATATGATACATAAAAATATAAATTTAAAGACAATAACATATTTTTTTATGTATCTAAAGAAAAAGCTTTAGATACAAACTATTTTATGAGCACAGTCACATCTAAGGATTATACTTCATTTCAAGGCCATATGAAATCATGGGGTAGCTCTGTTGAACAAGAGGACATCCAGGACACCTATAATTCTGCTTCTATTTATATAGTTAATGACACAAGTTGAGAAACTAAAGATTCTTACTTAAACCTGGTGATCACCAGCCTTACCCACGCAAAGCTGTCATAATGAAATTATGAATAACGTATCCCATCTGGATTAGCTCCTTATAAATATTTCCCTGTGGCTAAATTCTCTATGTAATATCAATAGTGTTCATTTTTCCTAACCAATTACCAGTTTAGCACACTTAGCCAGATCAGTATAGACGTTACTATATCCAGTACCCTCACAGGAATAAGGTACTGCAAACCAATTTCTACTTCATCCACCAAGTGAGAATCTTTCTTAATACGGTAACTTCTTAAAGTTTAGGAGTGGAAAGCGGGGCACAGATCAATCTCCTCCCCAGAGAATAATCTGATTCATTATCATTCGTACAATACTCTCCTTATTTGTCCCAAAGAATGACTAAGCTATGGTTAAGAAGCTCTCAACTCCAAGTATCACCATTATTAGACAATTACAAGACTGCCTAATTGCAGATTCTGCATCTCCTCATCTCAACAGATATATTAAATTATTGTCGTATCAGGCAAACTCAGGTAACTTGCTTGGAAAGATTTTCCTGAATTCCCTGTAATCAATGACAACATGATTTTTAGATTATTTTTAAAAATATCTAAAGTACTTGAACTTTGACAGAAAATGAAAGGTTTGTGCCACATTCCTCTTACCATCTATGGATGTTCTTTTGGGTAGAATGGTTACTGCTCCTTCAGCAATCTCCTCCTGCTGCTGGACTGGTGAAATTTTTGACCCCCAGCTGTCTGAGCCAATCCAGAGGAAATGTCCAGACTGATTCGCTTTTTTGGCTGCTTCCAGTACTCTCCTGCAAACAAACAAATGACCAATTAAACAAGTTCCATATGAGAACTTGAGAAACCCAGCATTTATTCTGGCTATGCATAGGCTTACAGTAATTAAATAATCTATTATTTTCACAGTCTAAGGCATACTCAACAACAGCTGTAATGAACTCAAGATACAGTAATACACAATTTGTTTAATCTTTAGCCATGTTTTTCTAGCATTCTTATTGGTTTCTTCCTTTTCAGTTGCCAAATAACAAAATAACTATCTATTGGCACTGCACTCCTAGGAGGTAGGAGAAGTCTGGAACTACACAGAATAAAGGACCAGCTCACTCTATAATTACAACTCCATTTCTTATCATCAGATTTTCAAGAATTTTTACATAGTATTGAATCTGAAACTTTTTTTTAGTCTATTTTCTACCAGCCAACCAAGCAACTTTGTGAAGAGGAACATCTTCAAAACACAAAATTAGGAAACGGGCACCTAATATCATCTTCGTTCGCGAACATGATCACCGCTCGAGCATTTGGAGTTTCCAACAAGCGCTTAATGATCTTTTCAAATTCTCCTGGTCTTGGTTCCCGAGGGATTTTGAGTGACTGAGCAATGCAAACACCTCCTAGGAAAAATTAAAAGGATAAAAAAAGAATTTTAACACAGTTAATATGTACACTTCAAAAAATTCTTAGCTAACCAGCAAGCAGACAAAGCGAGGTGATAATCTGAGATACAACAGCTCAGTCAAAAGTAACATTATCTATGTGTTTCAAAATGTTTTGTACAGGCTCACACACTTCATGCTGCATTAAAGAGTGTAAGACAATTAATTACCTGCTACTTTATATTTTAGGTACTTTTTTCAACAACATTCTGAGCCCTGTTGTCAAGCACCACATCGGCTCAGCTGGACCGAGTTCCCCAGACCTACGTAATCCCTGGCAAGTGAGAACCCAGACTTGCCACAGCACTGCATTAGCCATGGATCCACAGTTTTACAGCCACCTTGTGTTCATGATGTGGCTCTTTGGTATCAGGTACTGTCACACACCTCTGCTTTGTCAGCAGAGAGTATGTAGCAGAGAATATATACAGATCACTTTTCACTGTTATTATGATATTCTTAAATGAGTTGCCTTAATTATTTAAGAAGCTGTCACTGAATATTCTAAATTACTAATCAGCAAATTAACACAAACTCAGAGATTATGTTTCTTCCTGACAGAGGGTGCTGATTGAAGTCTTTGAATTTTACCTGTCAAGTAAAAAGGGTTGATTTCTACAAAAACTTAGTGATTCCTTATATCTTTCACAGACCAGTTCAGGGGAATCTCTACTCTCCAATTACAACACTGCGTTATCTGCGTTTCAGCATGCAAGAGAAAAATTTCTTAAGCCTGTTTGATGAATCACTGAGTCCATATTGCTACCAGTTTCCAATACCATAGGTGATTTTTCTGATTGGTTGCTGATTTACTTATTTTAATTATTTTTTCTCTAAGAACTATTGCCTGATTCTCATTACTACATCGAACACCCAGCAATGGTTGTTCTTGAATTTTGTTATTCCAACCATAACAGCCTATTTGGGGGGAATCTAATCACTAATAAACCCAGAAAATTAAGAAAATGAGCAAATATTTAGCTCTGACCAAAAGTAACAAGTTACTAGACAAAAGCAAGCAAATTGTACATTTTGTACCCCTATATCTAAATACTTCTACACTGAAGATTGTTTTCAGTGTGAATAAGAATGTGTTTCAAAAGAGATGTTCTATTTTTAATGAGTTTTAAAAGAGGTACTCTATTTTTAATGAATGCTGGTATTTATCTTCTGATGTATAAGATCATTTGAGACACATATGTTTCTTTGCATTAAATGCAGTTAGTCAACTAAAGTCACAGTTAGATGGCTGTGTTGCGTATGGGGAGGCTTTCCAACATTCTCATCCATCTTGTTCCTCCTATCAAAATGTTAGAATTCTGTTTTTCCAAAGTACTTCACAAATTAGGTTGATGAACACCTTCAGTGGTAGGATTCGAACACAAACATGGGTCCAGCTAGGTGAACCTTGGTGTGTAGATTAACATGAAGGGGTTACCAAGGTCCCTTGTGTAAGCTTTTTTAAGCCCAGTGTATTTAATCTTTAAGCAAATTAAACAAAATAAAGGTATGTCTGAAGGTACTTTTCTTATTTTATTCAAAAAATGAGAAGGAATGGTTCAAAATTGTCCCAAATCCATCAGTAATTAAGACGCACTAGGACAAAGAACTTTAAGACCTGCTTTAACTTTTTGATCAGCCTTGATTTGGTCAGGCAGTGGGATTACATGGCCATCATAGGTCCCTTCCAACTGAAATATAATATTCTATTCTATTCTATTCTATTCTATTCTATTCTATTCTATTCTATTCTATTCTATTCTATTCTATTCTATTCTATGTTATGCTATGCTATGCTATGCTATGTAATATTTTTAAAATGCTGGGAATTCATTACCAGATTTTGTGCTGCCTTTACAGAATCTCATCAACTTCAGTAGCTCTCTGAAAAGGCAAATCCTAAACTTGAATCAAGTTTGGATATGACATAAATGAAGCATGGAGTTTATCAACTGCCAGTGTAAAAACAACAACTCTCAAATTTCATCACCCAGTTTTAGTCACAGGCAAGCATATCACCTTTTCAGTTATGCATCAATGAATTGGGATATTTCATTATTATTTTATTTGATTGAGAAATTCATTCTATAGTGCAGGCTTGTCCTGAATTCTTCTCTGCTTTACATGCAAGAAAAATTATTTGCAAGTCAGAATACCTGCCATTTCTAACAAAAGTTGTTTGTATGTAGGTCCTTACCATCCATAAATAGCACAACAATATAACATAAATAATTTACTCTTATATGCTCTGAAATGGAATATAGAACCTTTTTATGGCAACAAATTTCTTCACATTTTTACAAATATCCTGTCTCCCCATGATGGAAAACTAATTTGCCAATAACAAGCCTTTATAGCAGATGATCCTTATATTTACCAGGTATTTTTGAAAATCCAGCAATGAAAAATGGACACTTTACTGTGAAAAGCTTAAACCAATTATCTAAGCAGATATTAGGCTATAGTGATAGACACTTCAAAGTCCTTTACTTTCTTTCTTAAGTACCGGAGCTGAAATGTAAGAGAAATATTTAGCAGAAATCCTGTAAATGTAACAATCAGCAATTCACTGTCAAAAAAAGAAATGCTCAAAAAAAAATGCCAAACTCTCAGCTGTCCCCGAAGTCATTCAGCACAAAAAGTAAAACAGATCCTAAAAATGATATAAAGGAACAATTTTTTACCTCATACATTTTGTAAGTGCATTTTTCAACTACTTCTACTCATGCAATGGCCCTTAAGGAAAAGAAAATCATTCTATCCACATAAAAATCAAATGCAAATATTACAAAATGCATGTATATAATAAACTAGGTACATCCATCTACAATATTTGTGAAATGGATATCAAGCAATGAGGAACTGCAGTATCTAAAAAGGCTATTTTCAGTGAAAATAGTGTAGAAGAAACATCATTCCATCATTGCAGCAGCAAGTTCAGTCATGACTGTACTGTGTATCTTGGCATCTCTGCATTGAAGAATGTGTTAAGTACGACCAAGAACAAAATAAATTGCATTTCATCCTCGTTGATACATTTATAATTAATTGGGAAGGCTATCTCGCACTCACAAAACACTTTGTATACATCCCTATCTATATATGGCATATACAACTGTTGCTCAAAAAAAATAACAGGATATCAATTTTCAGCTAATGATGAATTGCTGGAACCACAAAGGTATTCACAACATTACAGTGTCTAACCTCTTGGCACCCTGCTGCCTTTGAAATCTACAGCCTGGGCTAAGTGCCCAGACACAGAGAGAGATAAGCCTTGGAAAAGGATTCCTGTGAGCCAACAAACTAAATAAGGAATAATTATTCCTCCAAAATAGGTTGCAGAGGTACTAAAAGGACAAGTTTAAGGCCAGTAGTTAGGATTAATCTTGTGGAGTGTGAACAAAAGAGAGATTTCCCCAAACCAAGAATAAATAGGGCTTGAGAACAGATGTCTCATACGTGATACCAATGGATTTACCACTTGCTGCAGAGGTGCCAAAGGGCAGATGGTTCAGACATCTAAGGTCTCAAGAGACTTTATGGCTCTGAATTTTAAGAACAAATTGTATTTCACTCCATCAGCATTTCTGACTGACTTGGCATGATGACTGCTTGTCTCTTTTGCTAGTTTCTAAGATCCTTCATTGTCTGGGGATGTACTTTAAAAGAAAATGCATTGGTCTAAATTTCCCTTGGCTAAAATGATGATAAATATAGCATTTGTATGAGGAAATGAGAGCTAACTTTCCTCTTACTGAAAAGAAAATTATATGTTTAAGCCACATCAATTAAAAGGACCTATGATGAGGCTTCAGAGAGTGCTGCACTAAAGTTACTGAGGAAAAGAAGGGAGAGAGCCAGACAGACTAATTTCAGGTAGCTACTACAAACAGGCATCAGTAATTGTACCCACTGCCATGGTATCCATTCCCTAATTCACATATGACAGGTGAAATTAACACTTTGCATCTATCATACATTTCAAAGACATTAAGAGGGCACTGAAGGAAAGTTGCTCTTTGGCTACTGTGGAGGAAAATAAAGTCTTATCACCAAATTCTGCTAACCCTCTTTCACCTGTTTCCAGATTTGTAAAGCCAAGGTTGTCCTCAGCCAGCCCAGAGCTTGATTGGAGGAATAAAACAGTCGATACGAATTACCCTGTGTCAGTGCTGACAAGTATCCATTTGTCTTCTGTCCAGCAGCTATGAAGTGCCATAGCCAGCACCTGGGGCAAGGGGATGATAAAGAGAGGGAGAGCAGAGGTGGGAGCTGGAAATCAGGCTCAAGGCAGGAGCTGTCTTATTCCTGATAAGGGGCTCAGTCCAGCCCCTTATCCACACCATGGTTACAGCTGGAAATTCACGTGCTTTTAAAAACAGACCTGGTAACCAGACCTGGTCTACAGCAACACACTTTTATCTATGTTGAGATAAAATCACATCTTAAAAAAATTGTTCCAGGCTAGGCTTGCTTTGCTTACAGGTGCTCTGTATAACACAGCTTGTGGGAACACAGGTTATCACTAAAGAAACAAACATAACCAAAGCTAAAGAAAAAAAAGTGACATATTTGAAGATATTGTCAGTACAGCGGATAAATAACCCTTTTTTGGTGGTCTCACAACAATGAGACAAATGGAAAAAAAGAATGGATAGGTAATACCCACATAATTTTAGCAGGTAAACATAATAATAATATTTATAATCTTAAATTCTGACTTTTGCCTCTGTGGGCTTTGAAGTCACAAGATGCGGTGCTAATTGTAAAAATATGTAATTACATACTCAACTATATGAGTGTGTCAGAAGACCTTGCAAGTGCATTTGGAAAATAGCAAGTAGACTTGGTAGAACATTTGTACAAACAAATTAATTTCCTAAAAAAAAGACTGAATCGTGAAGCTCAATGCAAATAACAGGGTTGAATTGTCTGTCACCCCAGCTAGGATTCAGCACTACCTTATGGATCAGCCAAGTAGGTTATGTAAGAATGGTCCCTGGTTTTGTACTGAGAAAGCTGAAAACAGGTTTTAGTTCAAGTGATCACTGCTGGGACCTCAATCATATTACTCAGAACCATTTTACCCTCTAAACTATTTCTCCACATAAATATAAATAGCCTTATCATTGTAATAGGGAAGGGATGAAGCTATGCACTTTGACAATCTATTTGTTAGCATAAGGAGGTGTACTTCACCTGACTCAGTACACAGCACTGCAAGTCAATTACTTATGAGAGCTTCATCACAAATCCCATTGTTCCTGAAAAAGCTCAAGACAAATACCCAGGCCATATCTGGGATCCAGTCCTACCTGGCAGGAATTTCTCAGCTGCCTTCAAGTACACATGTCCTTTTTTTACCATGAGTTATAGGTCACTGGTCTTTAGGCCAACATAATTTAAATGTAGATCTGTGGAAAGCTTCCAGAACACATTACAGAAATATATGAAGGCAGAAAAGTTCCTTTTCCAAGTAGAAGAACAGATGTCAGAGACTCAGGAGAATCCCCAGCAGGAAACTCCTTTGAGACCCACAGGGTGCTGCTGCAGGCAGACAGAGCCTCTGTCTGATGGAATACTGCACATTTCTGACAACAGGACATGACACAGAAGAGCATAAGGAAAAACACACAAGTGCATTTCTCCTCCTCTTCCAGTCGTTCCACTGGTTATACTGAAAGTCTGGAAAATCTAAATCCAGTTATATTGAAAGACAATTGCCAGGAACCTAGATCAATATGAAGATTAATTAAGATACTGAAAACAACAAGATGGTCCAAACTCTAGTTCTGTTGACAAAAATCAGAATATTTACGCCACTTAGTGAATCTATCAAGACATTTTTTTAAAGCCAAGAGTTCATTATTCCTTGAACCTGGATGGTAAGAAATTAGAATTTTAAAGAAAAGGTAAGTGATTGTTCTGCATGGGACTTTTACTGGTGTTGATAGTCAGTCACTTCTAGCAATTATTATTTATACTAAAACCAACCTGCCATCCTCTTGCCTGCCCCTAGATTCCCTTAAGAATAATTTTCTAGAGTGTGAGCCAACAGGGAGTGACACCTAGGAAGATATAATTATAAGTTGAAGATAAAATTTCTCAAGCAATAATTCAAATATTCAAAATTAAATGTTTCCTTAATGCCAAAGTGCTGTTGCTGGGAGGTCTGAATGCAGCCATGCATTTTATCCAGAGCTACCTTTACTTAACTACCCCAAGAAATGATACTCTCACTGATGCCACTGTGCAGACTTCAGGGTAATTTAGCTTAAAGAGTAAGAACCTGAGCATTCAGCATGCTCTGTGGTTTCCCCAAAGCCAATGCCGTGGCATCTTGCCTGCTATTCACATCCAAATCTGGTTAAGTAAAATCCCATTCCAGTGCACCTCTTTTGTTGCAGTCACAAACTACCTGTGCTGTGCTGCAGAAATAAACCAAACTCTTCTCATTTCTCCAGAAGATCACCAAATACCTCAGCAAAAATTCACTGACTTATTTCTGCTAAGGCAGTCAATTCTTCAGCCGACAGTGGCAATACTTTTAGATGCAAGATAATAGTAATAAAATAATTTTTTTAGAAAGTAACATAAACAGGAATTTACTCAGAATTGATAAAAGTGGCGCTTAATATCCAGCACACTTCAATATAATGGAGGATGAGAGATTTTTTTTTACAACCTTTGAACAGACAAATACATTCTGCATTTCCACCTCATATATTGGTATCTTATTTCCTTCACTTAAGTAAAACTGCATCTCCTCAAAATCCCTTAATATTTATGACAAAGATTTGTTTTATTGCACGTGCAGGTTGGTGACGCTTTTTCACTAACACGTCAGGTACAATTACAAGCTTTTCTACTCAAAACTAACAGCTGTTAAGAGATCAAAGTCTCCCTTTTTGTATTAGTGTTTCAGAAAAGGAATTTTAGCAAAGGGTTTATTGCTGGGTCCACATTTATTAATTTTTTTGCAAAAAAAAAATTAGCATTAAGCAAGACCATGAATGAACACACTACATTCTGATGAATACAACTCACCCATTCCTTTTGAACCTGTGTTTCACATTCCTGCATGTACTCACAGGCACACAGCCATGCATATTTCACAAGCACATGTGCTCACACAGATCCTTACACTGTGGTCCAAGCAGACGCTAATTCTAAAATAGAAAAGGAGAGAATAATCCAGCTCTGCTCCTACATGAGACCACTGGCTACTGGCTTCAGTCATCAGAGTCAGTTTCTGAGGTGACATGAAACAGCAGAGATCTGCCATTTCACACTTCCATTCTGAAAAGTAAAACACTCTCTTTCCCTTTACATTTTTTTTTCTTCTCCCAGAAGAAACAGTTCTAAATGTAGCACTACAGAGTCTGTTAACACCAGCATCTGATGGAAAATAGCTGCAAAGAATATTCCCACCATTTCCGGACCTACAGATTTTTTTTTTCAGATCTGAGAAAAAAACCCCAACCTACAAACAACACATTTTTTATCCTTTGATTTTTAGTGCCAACTTTCACAGCCTTGAAAGTGAAAGGCTAAAAGAAAAAATCTGTACTGGAGATATTTATGAATGGGTAAAATCACCTAGCCACTCAAAAAAAATTCTGAAAAGAATGAACCTTGGGAGGTTCTGAGAGAGGATGTTTCCTCTCCACAGTGACTCCATAGATAATTACTTCATAAAGGATATGGGATGCCCAGTCAAATTCCAAAACAGTGTAATTGAAATAGGCCTCCACTTACATTTACTGGTCAGCTGTTGCAATGCTTTCAGAGCTATGTGTTTTTATCATCACAGTGGATACAGATATTTCTCTCTGGGGAAGCATTGTTCTTGCTACTTGCAGATTTAGAACTTGTAGAGGCATAATATGAAAAAATAAATACACTGTGATTTTCTGTTTTCTGGCTACATGCCAGTTAGAGACTTAATGGGGAACGGACACCCTCTATATTTTGGGGTTTTTTTCTTTTTAAAGTTCTGGAGAACCTAGGTTATGAAAAGGAGTTTCATCAATTCTAAAATATTTTCAAATTATGCTTTTAAAGTAACATCAGTGCTGATTAATATAAAAGTAATTAGCACAAACTCAAAGCCTGGCACAAGGTTTCCTAAAGTATTTTCCTCCAAAAGTAAATTTGGTTAAATATGGCCCTAATTCTTTCCTCCATTTCTCTACACTTCCCCATATTAATGGGCCTGACTAGTTGTAAAGATTTGGATTTGATATTCTGGGTAGTTGAGATGCTAATAGCCAATTCAAAGACGTTGTAGAGAAGGTTCAGACATAAAAATCATCAGTTCACTTCCAAGTGTAGGTCCCAAGTCACAATCCACAATAGTTCATAGAAGACTGTGAAGATGACACTGGAGCTTATAGCATTCTTTATAAATATGTTTAAGCAGGAAAATAAAGTCCACCACAAGAAGGACTGAATTTTGCTAAAACATTTATTTCTAAATAAATATAAATTTTCTTCTTTTAGGATAATTTGCTCCCTGCAAGCCTCTTTAGTTTATCCATTTTTATTCCATTCTCCATCTTGTTTATTTTAAATATTTTACTGGTGTTATAAAAGACAGTTTTCAGTTAAGTTGCCCTGGGTTGTGTGATTTTAATAGTTGACTACTATCCTCCTTCTCCCTTGGATGCTACAGTGGCGTTCAGGAATTGTAGTCAGTCACCTCCTTTGAACTGAAATTGGGGAACCCAACTTTTAATCATGCCTTCGAAGAAAAATAAATAGCAGCTGTGATTAATGTTCTCCTGAAACTTCTTGATCTGCTTTTGAGAAGACATTCTTCTTTTTTGTGATCATAAAATTATCCCAGTTTTCCTGTATTCAAAAAAAAAAAATTAAAAAGCCCTTCTGCTTTTTGCTATCTTCAAGAAGATATGTAGCAAAATCAATTTTTACCTTTCCTCATGTATTTCTGTAATCTTAAAGTTCAATATGAGGAATTTATTCTTAAAATTTGGTATGTGTTATTTAGATAAGTTTATGTCTATTCATCCAATATTTATTTTCTTGTAATTTGAACTATCAAAATGGTTTGCATATAAAGAATTACTTAACTTTAATGAAGATAAGTCTGAGTTTGACTAGGGATGTTTGAGCTTGAGTGTGACATTCAAAAAAAGCCTCAACTTGGAAATTAAAAAAAAAAGCCTCAAAAAATAACAGTCATCTAATTCTTTTCTGAAACTGCAAAAAGATAATTTTTTTTCTCAATATGAAATTGTACACACACAATTCTGAGGAAAACCAAGAAGGGATCACTTCTGACGGGGAATCTTGTAGGTAAATCTAATGCTAAGAAAGCAAATATCATATAGATTCACAGTCTCCTACAAAAAAATGTTGATGCACAGGTATAAAATGGGGTTTACTGCATAAAATCTCTACAGAGCCTGCACTGAAATTAAGCCCTTGCTAACAACATTCAAGTGCCCATTTGCAACCTGGTGCTCAAGAGGCTTTGTCTTCTTCCATGGAAATTTTCATCAGGAACCATGATAACGTCAGCCATTCGGGAACAAGTTGAAGTTTCCTTCTAAGCCACAATTATCTTAGAGAAAACATCATATATGAGGAGCTCTGCTCATCAATTAGACCAAAAGAGTAAGGGAAATTTTCACCATCTACTTTGGCCTCTTCCACTTAAGGGTGACTGGAATATTTTTCAAAGGTCTAGCTTAGCTTTTGGAAAGGTGACTTCATTAAAAATTAGATGTTTTGCACTTGATTGAAAATATTTTAAAGTATGTAATGACTTAGTGGTTGGCTTTCTAATTTTAGCAATATTAAAACATTAAGATAAAATGGCATTTTTCCATGGATAGTTTTGAGGGTTTGTTACTTCTTTTTTTTTAATTCAGTACAAAATAATATGTCAGCACGATAGAGTCAAAGCAATTAAATACCTGAGAAAAAAAAGTTTTCTTTACTCTGTGTGTTTCTGAAATTTCACAAAACAAACTTCAATATTTAATTTCTTTTTAGTATCAGAGTTTTCAATATAATGGAAATACAATATCTCATTAGTTGCATATGTAGTGAGTCAAAGAACGCTACCCTGAAATGTCTGGAACAAATGGTTTCCATGAAGTGCACATAGTTAAAAAAATAAATATTTTTTTAAGGCATAAAGGGTGGCCCACACTGCTATAGAACTTTCTGAAATTGTTTATAATCTTCTTTACTGTAAAAAGTTCGTCTTAATCCATTTAATTTTTAATGTTTCTAACTTCAGTTTGTAAACAATTTAGTCTGGTTACACCTTTTTCACCAAAACAGATGAACAGATATCCACCTCCCTCATTCTTTCACACTAACTTGTATATTATTAAGTTTTGTTATCAATGTATATAAAAAATTAGGAAGGCTAGCTTTATTTTGTTAAGCATCTAGGCTACAAGTTACATTTCCAAAATTCACATACCTATATCCATTTTGATGTTAGCACCTAACTATTTATCTGACTTCAAAGTTCTTTGAGAGCTGCACACTCGGGTAAAAACACAATTAGGATCTAAAAATATTAAGGAAGTTTATCTGCTGACTTCTCACCGTTGTAGGTAATAAAAAATTGAGAGAATAAAGCTAAATCTTTTCTATTGCTTCAGGTCTTTATGTTTCTTTACACCCAGCTGAAAATATAGTGATATTAAGAATCAGTAATACTTCTTCTGTAACACAGCAGTAAAATGAAGGAGTTAGTAACTCTGCAGCCATCTACATATATAAACTTACAGAAGCCTACCTTTATTTTAAAAATGTAACTGAATTCAAGTTGGCAACATAGATCCTGTAGATTTATGAAAGTTTGCTGCACTGTCTCTATGCATTTAGTACCAAGGGCCTTCTGTATCTCTGCATTTAATGATAAGTGGTAAAATGTCTCTTGAGAAGAAGTTCAGGAGTGAGCAGATCAACTAACTGTCATTTCCTGAAGCATGTTGGGATAAAAGATTAGCTGAATTCATAAAAGTCTAGAGAAAAAAAAAGAAAGCATTTTTACAAAAATTACTAACCAGGAAATATCCTCAGACAGCTGCAACAGGCATGAGAATTTATAGCTGAAGGAAGCCACTGGAAAGTGTTCAGAAGACCTATGCGTGCAATCAAAGAGGGATTGCAAACTGAACAGAGGCATGTAAGGCATGCAATGACAATGTAGAATCATTGGGACAAGAGTAAAAGCAATGAAATATTTTTAATTCTGGAGTATAATAAATGCTGAAAAGATACTTGCCTGTTCTTGGTCAATGTACATGCATCAGTGCAGGTGGCTCAGTGAGCAGCTGCAGAGAGAGCTTCACATTGAGCTCTGGGGGACAGGAGCCTGAGGCAAGAAGCACTGAGCTGGTGCCAACCTTCTGCACAACAAAGGGCATGGGGACCTGTGTCACTGCCAGGTGACTGGGCACTCAAAATATAAAAGGTAAGGGATCCTTGTCTGACTGTGGAGTGAGCATAGGGCGTGAAGCAGGGCACCCAGGAGGTCTGACGGTGGCTACCAGAGAGGCTCTGGGATGGCCACACAGGAAAGCTACCTTAACATATAAAATAAATTGCAGAAATACAGCAGTGTTTACTTTTATTGAATATCTAATTACATCTGGGTTTTTTTGTTTGAGGACACAAATATCAAATTAATCTTCTGAATTAATCCTACCTTGTAAATGATACAGCAGACATGTACTAAGGATTCTGGATAGGAGGTCTGACGAGTTATCTGATACAGATCATTATTTCTGTAACAGTGGGGATGCACATGCCTTAGTGGGAAAGGCCCAGGAAACAGAATCAAATGTTATGCAGTATAATAGTTGTACAGGACAGGATTTAACCCTACCTATCCTTTTTTCAGATGCTGGAAACATGGCTTCATTTTCACTAACATCGTGAAAGGAACAAAGGCTCTACATAACATCAAAGTCAGAAAACCATGGCAAGAAAGCTGCTACGCATGCAGGAAGAAAGAGAAAAACCTGCTCTTTCCATGCAAGCGCACAGCTAATGTAAAATCTCCTGGAAAGAATGGCAGCCAGTGGGAAGAAGAGGTTTTGCTCTCCTAGTGCAAACTTGGAAAGTCTCAGCTAGAATACATGGATCTCACTCAACCCCATCCAAGCTGCTCAGATGTATCCAAGTGACATAAGATGAATGGTTGCAACTTTGTTCAGAATTAACACTACAGTAAAAGGGAAGTCTAGACACCTCTACTAATGTAGCTATCAAATGGAAGAGAGACTTAAGACATGGAAAACAAAACAAACACCAGGAAGATGGCTGGACAACAGTTTAATCCTTTCCACAGAGCAGCACTCGTCTATGTTTTACTTCTAAGTAAATGATGAAAACTTGCAGGTTTTTCCATCTAATTTAATATTAGAATACTCCAGATCTAGCTCTTTTCATGCAAATAATACGTGTACTACAGTAAATCATTATAAGCTGTAAGAGAAGTGGAAGGAAGTGGTTGCTTTGTCACAGATTATGTATTCATGGAATACAGTAACTGACAAAAGATGTCTCCATTTCATCCCCTTTTAAGACAAGGTTTGATAGATCCACCACATTTTTTAGAGAAAGAGACAAAAAACACGCCAGCAATGACACAAAAAATATAGTCACCATGTACAAAACTGCTTTTATGAGCATTGCACAATAGTGGACACCATTAAGCCATTAATACAAGATGATATAAAAGCCTATTTCAGTGTGCATCTAGTCTCCTCCACATAGACCTTTGAACAACAGACTATCTCATCAAGGGCCTGAAGGATTTTTCTCTGTCTACACTACTCATGTGATCACATGGTTTCAGTAATTTGAGACAATTCATCATATGTAACATTTTAAGCCTCCTCCATTACGTTTTCCTTTGTCCCAAAAGCTATCAAAAATTATACCAGACAAAAATCTATTATTCATGGAGGACTTATATGTCACATATTATAAAAGAAAGATACAAAAATACATGTTTTCAAAAGTAATTAATCCTGAAATGTAATTCCCATCAAATCTGCCAAAAGATGTAATGGGGAAAATGAAGGTATTAAATTTACTCTGGGTTATATCTTGAATAAAAATATACGATTAGCCCCATGGACTCATGAGAAAGAAACTCCACTTTGCAATAACAAAAAATCCATTCTATTTTTTGACAAAAGTAGCGAGTGAGGATAAAAAAATGAAGATAACATAGAAGACAAAGAGAAGATAACAAAGCAAGTACTGGAGAGATGTGCTACAATCATTCATTGTTCAGTGTAGTGCACAAATAATAGTGCTGATTCTAAAACAAAATCTTTGGCAAATGTCTACTGCTAAAATAATAATACACCTTTGTTTGCAATGCTTTATGATTAATCATTGTCAAGTTTTGAAGTAGAAAAAAAAAATGGGAACGAATCCTTTGTTCTCCAGACTTCCAAAGAACTTTCTTGCTCTGCTTATTTAGAGAAGTTTCCCCAGTGAAATACATACTTCTGCTATAAGAAAAAGTAAAGGAGCAAGGGTCTTCCAAACCCTTCATTATAAACTTACTATAAGAGTTTGCATTGAAATTTTCAAGTTAAATGTGTATTTTCAAATCCCAGAATAATACAGCATATATATATATATTTATATATTATATATATACTAGAAATTAAAGTACTAAAATTTTTACTTTTTCATATTCTTATTTCTGTTAGCAGCCAAAATAGTACAAC
Source organism: Zonotrichia albicollis (assembly GCF_047830755.1). Taxonomy (NCBI): domain Eukaryota; kingdom Metazoa; phylum Chordata; class Aves; order Passeriformes; family Passerellidae; genus Zonotrichia; species Zonotrichia albicollis. The sequence goes on from NC_133822.1 coordinate 63,683,649, forward strand.
TTTGAGAATGTTTTTCTCTATATTAGAAAGATCACAATCAGCCAAAGATGTATGAAGTTCCACTGGATTCAGTGTTTGAAGAGACAGTATCCCTTTCCCACCATTTAGAATGTTTTCAGTGATGGAAGGATGGCAAAAAAGGTAATAAATTTCAATTGTGTGCAAGTTTTGGCTGGAATAAAGTTAAATTTCTTTGTAGTAGACTGTGCAGTGCATGTTTTGGATTTAGGACAAGAATAATGTTGGTAACACAGGGATGCTTTCATTATTGCTGAGCAGGGCTTACTCAGAGCCAAGGACTTTTCTGCCTCACACCCCAACCCCACCAGAGGAGCCTGGGGGCATACAAGGAGCTGGGAAGGGACACAGCAGGGACAGCTGACCCCAAGTGACCAGAGGGGTATTTTAGACCATGTCGTGTCATGCTCAGTTGGGGAGACATTGGGGGGAGACAAAAGGGGAGGGACATTTGGAGGGATGGTTTTTGTCTTACCCAGCCACTGTTATATGTGATGGGGCCCTGCCCTCCTGGAGATGCCTGAACACCTGCCTGCCCATGGGAAGTGGTGAATTAATTCCTTGCTTTGCTTTCCTTGTGTTCATGGCTTTTGCTTTACCTTTTAAACTATCTCAACCCATGAGTTTTATCACTTTTACCCTTCTGATTCTCTCTCCCATCCTGCTGCGAGACTGAATGAGCAAGGTCTGTGCAGGGCTTAGCTGCCAGCTGAGGTTAAACCACAACAAATAGTAAAAAGCAAAAGAAATCTCTGAAGAGCACAAATCTGCCCTCTTCTTTCTTGTGCTTGTTTCTTGCAGAGGGTCTAACTTATTTTAGAACAGAATAGCCAAAAAATGAAAATTAAAGGAATATGGCAGGAAAAACAGAAGATATTAACTGCAGAATACCACTCCTGATAGCTTGTCTAAAAATAAATTTAATTCCAATTAAGAAAGCAGCATTATTTACATGTACCAGTTTAAGGCACCCAAGTCATCATGTAGAACATTTGTTTACAAGACGAATCAGGGACAGTGACCTTGTTGTGCTCATGCATTTCCACACAGTGGCATGTGAACACAAAGTCTGTTGAAACCCATTCCAGACATATGTGTGCAATCTGCAGGACATGCCCAGCTTCAGGTTTCAGATTTGGGCTCCTTGGGCCAATGCATAAGGATCTCAGTGTCCAAACATAACTCACCTGAGTTTTTGTAAAACTGTAAAACGTTTAGCCTGAGCTAGGTCTTTTCACAATGACAATTTTACTTCTTGATAAATAAACTAATTGTTGGCAGGTTTTCCACATGAATTCAACTATGTGCATAGCTCTCCTAGTAACCAAAGCCTAGCCATTTCCCACTCAGACTTCCACAACTTCTCCTCTCCTATGAAACTTCTCTCCCTTGAGTTAGGATTCATCTCTTGCACAGGTGGAAAAACATGAAGCATGAGATTGCAGTTGGTAGGGAAGAGAGGACCAGAAAAGGGACCCTAAGGATCTTCAGCTTCTCTTTTAGTCTCCTATCTCCAAAAAACACATACACAACACAGCGTTATTCTCTGGAAACTCCCTTTGGATGGGAATACCGACAGAGTAAGTCTTCTCATTCTATACATAGGCTTCACAGAGCCTGTGTCTGTTTCACACCACCCCTTCCCCTGCCCCATGAGAAAGACACTGTCCTGTGCTGTCACATGTGAAACAGAAGAGGAATGCTTAGTCTCCTCACTACCATAACTGTAGTCAAGACTTAAGGAAGGAAATGCATCTGTCATGAACCTAAAGAGATTCCAGCAGCAAGTCTTTCTTGTGAAATCCTATCTGGAAAAAGGACATTAAGAGAACAAAACTATGTGCAATAGAATTAGCTATTGATTGGCTTAGTTTGATGCTGATTTTTTAATTGGAAAATAATATACTAATATCCTAGAAATCACCTTTAACCATCTGTGAGGCTGTTAGATTCAGGTTAGTCCTTTAGAAGCTGAAGGGCAATGTTGCAGATGACAAAAGTCCAGAGGCAATGCACATGGGACTTCCTAAATTGAATTCCTGCTCTCACAGTATTGTTATGCTTTCCTCCAAGTTTCATGCCTCAGATTGGCATTGCATGCCAAACTGGACTAGGGCACAGTGAGAACTTGATTTAAAATCAAAGCTAACAGACGATTTATTTTTTCAACAAGACACAGTGGAATGATGCCTGTGGCACTGGAGAATTTACAGTCAGTCTAGATCCCTGAGACAGAGGCAGTGAAATTAAACAGACAGGGACCTATCACAAACTAACACAAGGACATGCACATAGAGCTGCCTTCTGAAGTTGTAAATTCTTAGAAATTATCACGATCACATCTTAATTATTAACTTCAATTTTATTCTCAGTGCTAGTCAGGAAGAAGCCCAGCTTCTCTCTGTCGGATCTCAAGATCTCAGTCCTGAGATGCTGAGCCTCCGAGACCACCTTGGGGGGCTCGGGAGTCCTGGAATGTTGCCAGAAGTGTCTGGTAGCTGGACTTTAACCCTACACAGGAGACGACAAGGATGAGGGCTTCACAGGGTGAATGGTGAAGGGATTAGCTAATTAGAGGGTGAGACACAGGGTTTAGGATTTATGTACAGGGGGGTTTAGAGGAGTAAGATGGAGGAATTGGGGTGTGTCCTGCCCTCCTTCTTCTTCCTCTTCTCCTCCATCTTCTTTGGCCACGGTGGCACCTTTGGATTGGTTATTACTGAGAGTACACCGAGTTATAAGAATAGATGGTATTGGGGAAAAATGATAAATATTGTATACGTAACAATGGGTATAAAGATACGTGGCGGTCCGGGGGACGGGAGAGTGTGCCCATGGCTGACTGCTGAGCAGATCTCTGGTGGCTGAAAGAACATCTTTTAGATAAACAATTAATAAACATAAAAACCGAAAGAAGAACTGAAGCCTCTTCTCGTCCTTCGATACGCGGGCTGCCCCAAGGCCACTCCAGGCCTTTCCAGGCCCCTCAAACAGCCGAGATAAACCGGACATCTCTCAAGTGCTAAATCTAGTGACTGGCAACAGAGGGTATAAGGAAATATTTTAATTATACCCCAGACTCCTGGTATTTTCCCATTGAGCACCTTCAAACTATTTTCAGAATATTTTCCAAAGTCTCTCTTCAATTCTTCTCAGATTCTTTTGTCTACAAAGTCAGGGTCAACCTTTCCAAGCATGAACCACTACAGTGGGACTGAAATGACTCACACAAAATCAGTTTTCACAGACAGGATGCAACTGGGAAAAAAATTTCTGTAATGTAACTTTGGGTATGCAGAGTTCCACCCCACTAAGAGATGGATAGTAATGCTCTGTCAGAAATAAGTCCTGTTCATTACAGGAAAACAGCATGTCCCTGGGCAGTTACAGTGGAGTTTGAACACAATTTCATTCCTTGGCTAGTTTCACAGAATCTTCACAGAGAAATGAAAACTCACACCATCCCTTCTCAGACCACATATTGGCAGCAATCACCTCTATACAATTTGTTGATAATTAATAATGAAAAATTATAAATTCAAAGAATAAATTATTTGTTGCATTTTGTCACTGAAGAGACTAGGAAAAAGGTCTATTATTATAATATTATTATGATTGAAACTTAGAATGGACAAAATTCCTTTCTTCTAATAAAGTCATATATATGACAGGAAAGGATTCTGGTTTTTATCTCTGCAGAAGGATTTAGTTCCATATTTTTATTTAGAATAATCTTTCTTTTTTTCCCCACTTTTGTGGCTGAAGGTTCCCTGCCAGCTTTCGTTTAATTAAATTTTGCTAACTGAGCTCCCTGGATTTGCAGTTGCAAGGGAATCTCTACTGGAGAACAGCCATTATGGGTCTGACCAAAGGTTCATCTTCCCTGATAGTCCTTCTCTGGCTATGACTCATAGTGTAAGAGTGGAAGAATAAACATATGTGCTGACACATTGTTCTAGCCCTCAATAATCTCCAGCTCAAGGGCTTTTTGAGAGAATGTTCCTTTATGCTTGTCAAAAGACCTTGCTAGAATTTTTCTTCATTAGCACACTTAGTCCCCCTGAACACAGCTAAAAGCCATAATAGATGGTCCAGGGGTTCCCTCAACATCAGTAAGTCTAAACTTTACAGTGCCTAAAGATCAATTTTCCTCTTACTTTTTTTCATTATTACTGTCTTAAGCTCCAAAAAACATTTTTTGATCCTAATGCCATGGCAAATCTTCCCAATGTTGCATGTACTTTGCAGCTTTGCCTTTTTGTTAAACTGGTGGTCTTATTCATCATATATATCCATCACTTTCCCCCCTCTTTTTGGAACAGATCTGCCAAGTATATTTAGATACATTTCTATGCAGCTTCCCAGAATATTCCAGTATCTAAAACTGTAGATATATTTTTATATCCCCATATGTGCGTCTGCAGATTTTTTTCATGGACCCCAGAAAACTGGCCAAGAAAAACAGCATATGCAAGAATCTCAATGTACAGGCATATACACACATCACTAAAGGCTGCATGAAAGTTTTTTGAAGTAACAAGTTCCTTAGTTTCTAGGACAACTAAAATCAAGGACCAGATATATCTGGCAAGCAATTCAGTATTCTAGAATCAAGATAACTTTATTTTTTTTATGAATGACTCAAAACACTAATTACAGAATAATCCCAGATATATTTTCTTAGTGACTTTTTACAACAGCCTAGCAGCTATCTGGTACATACTGAACCCCTTCTTGCTTTATATTCAAATATGGTGATTTTGTACATCTATTTCTGTTTGTACCTATCTAGTAACTGCAGTGTTTTAAGTAAAGTTCTCAGATGCTGAAAAAATATTTTCCTATGCATCTAAAATATTTGTATTTATAACAATAAATTTAACAAGATAAAATTGGTTACTGATTTGGGTTCGCCAATTTCATTAAGTTTGCTTCTAGAAGTCCTATTTCATACTGCATAGCTGCCTCTGAAGTCACCTAAAGGGTTTCATTTTTCATAGTTTGCAATGTTCATTAGATATTTATATGAAAAATGAGAACAAACTATGCTACAGTAGATAGAACAAAACAATTTCATAGGGCAGTAAACTCTCATACTCCAGGGCATAACCCAACCAGTAATTTATAGGGTTAGGGAGAAGCCTTGCTCTCCAGATTATTCTGAAGAGAATACAATTAAATGTTAAGTACCTTCTATCAAACCATCCATTCAGCTGTAAACTGGACAAAATATGGTATCACAATTTCTCTGCCTGGATCTTTGTGAAACCAGCTCCCTGCCTACCACCCTTCCTCGAGTGACATCCACAGCAATCTTTCTCAGTCCAGATTGCTCTCAGTACAGTTCACATAGTCAGATATCAACTGAAGTAGATGATGATATTTTTTAGGATTTAAAATGTGTTTCCTAGCCTATTTACTTCTTCACTTTATTTCCAACACCATTTTTCTTTAAGGTATGAAATGACCATTTTGTTTCAAGTGAGCAAGGCAAAGCCTCTGTGTATTGCTTTCATATTTTATACACCACCCTGAAATACACCTACGTTGGAAAGTATAAATTATCTTCTTCCCTCATTTTCACATGGACTCTTATGTGCAATATCTAAAACTGTATTGATCAAATTTATCCAAAGCTTGCAGTAAATGAAGATAAAGAAAAATCCCTTTTAAATGTAGAAAGGTTAAACATATAAAATACATATAATTATCTACCTTGTTGTTAATAGACTTTTGAAAAAATGTTTGAATAAGAAAAACACTTTGCTCACTGCAAACACTGATAAAAGATTTTACAAGTCACCAGATTTAACTGTCTCTACAGTGATTGTTATTCTGATTGTCCTTTTAATTCAAAGGTGCATTGCATTTGCTTAAGAATGTATCTCACAAAACTCCTCATCTCTAACTTCCTTCCCCTTTGGGTTGTATCATACTTCTGTTAAATAGGTTCAACTTCATACACTGGGAAAGGAATAAAAATAAAAGAAAGGAGAAAGTGATTTAAAGTTTCCGTGAGACTCCAAAGTGAAAACACACAGTAACAAAAGGGCCTTTCATGCAATACAGTCCAAAATCACAGTCCAGACCCAGAGAGCAGCACAATGGACTGTGAAGGCTTGGCCATTAGAAGCAGAAACAGCAACTCTTCTTGTTTCTCCTCAATTCTTGGAAAAAAAATGAGTTTGTTCAATTTTAAATGCAATAAATAAGGCAGGCAATTTGTTCTCATCCCTCCCTTCATCCAGTAGCCACACAGTAACACTGCAGCTGGCTTTTATGGGTGAGAGGGCTGGAAGCAGGTCCACTTCATCAGTACCAAAATGAGCTGGTGTCAGCTCCTTATGAAGAGACAAGCATGAACTTTCAGCAAGACAGAGCAGAGAGGCAGCCTGAGGTGTCAGGAGTGACAGCCACACGCTGATTGAGGCCTCCTTAGAACACACATACCACAGGGGCAGGGGACCTGCCTTGCAAGCATCCCAATCCTGTCCAGAGCCACAAAATCCACCTTGTCCAGGTGGGTCAAGGTTGAAGACTGTGACTGCAGCCTTCTACTTACCTCTACTTTCCCTTTCCCCAAAGCTGAGATTCTTCTGAGAGAGAGAATAAGAAAAGTTCATTTTAACAAGTCTGTCAGCATAAACTGCTTGATAACTTAAATCAGGAAGACCTTCTGTGACAGTACATTAAGCTCTGCCCAATAAGAGAAAAAATTAAATAAATGCTGCACAGACACAGAATGTATGTTTGACTAATTGTGATTCTTGCATGGTATATAAGAAAATTGTGCTTTCAGAATGAAGTAGCATGATTTGATTTCTGAAATACCCTTGTGTTTGAGAGACTTACTTACTTTATAAGCAGCTAGTCTACCTCATTGTTATACAGTGTGCAATTACTTCAGCTCTCTGAAGTTAGGGCAAATCCTACCATCTGAACTTCAATCACAAATCTCTTAACTAATAACAGAAAGCATTTGTCACAGAGCTGTATTTTAAAGAAAGGAGGTTGAAAGGCCCTTCTTTAGGTTCATTGTGGTTTAGAACAATTAATAACAAAAAAGAGTTTCCAGTATGATGAGACATTAAAAACAAAAGTTATTTGCTTACGTTTTTTACTGACTATCCAATATCAGTCTGCTGATGGTACATGAAAGAAAAGTGTAAGAGGTATTGACATTTTGTATTTCTGACCCTGTCCTTGGGACAGCAAATTCTTTCTTTGGCATTTCTTTCACATTTACTTAGAACATGATAAATATATCTATCCAAGCAACTATATCAACACTAGGAGGCTGTTGTACCTAAGTTCAGGCGCCTTGTGTTGTTATGTAGGTGGAAAGGCAGATTCGTTTCTCCTTCTTCCTCAAGATGAGTAGGTGTGTGGAAAAATGCCATATGAATCAAATTATCTTTGATTCATCATTATATCATTCACATCATGCAAAATGGTTTGTGCTTAGGAACTCATTTTTTATCCATGTGTTCCTGGCAAGTATACAGCATACAAAAGAAAAGACAAAAAACCCAAGGACTCCACTGATTCAAAATTCAGTTTATCTCTGCATTTTCTCCTCACAGTTTTTTTATTTTTATTATTCTTTTAGCAACAATTTGTATAATAATAATTAGTAAAATCCTATTGCAGTCAAATCTTCTTTGTAAATGCCTCCTAAAGGACTTAGAATCCCTTCCCTTAAAATACCTATGGTTAGAGTAAATCACATTAGCTATGGCAGCCAGCTGAGCTCAATTCAACTGTGAATGTTCTCTTTTAATCCACCTGGATCTCCTCTACTCCTCCCTACACATTGTGTGGGCAAGGAAAACCAAAGGCCTTGATTACACAGAATGCCCCACAGTATTTTCTTCCAGAGAATTTAAGCATAATATTAAGGACGTGTTGCACCACTCCTTCGGAAGCCTGCAGTACTGGCATTATCATAAATCTCAAACTGACTTCCTTATTTGATCTTTTCCCAGCATGTGAACATGCAGGCACTGGAAGCATCTGTGGGATTCTGAATACATCTGAAGTAATGTGCACATCAGTCTCCTGCTGAATGGGTCTTAAATCTACAGCTTTTATTGTTCAGGCCATTGCTTCAAGTTGACTTGCAGTGCAAGAGGATTCCTGCAGAGGCTTTATTAAAGTCCAAATTCTGCAGTCTGACATAAACAAAATGCAAATTCTCAGCTTTTTAAATGCAAAATATATCTGCTAACAACCCTCTCTTTCATTCATGTGACATGCAAAACCAATTGGGAGAGTGATCTGTGGTGGAAGAAATTGTTTTGTCACGTCATTCCAGTCAAAACACTGAGGATGTGTTTCTAGCTAACCCAAAAGCAACTCTCAAGAATCATATCCTCTTCTTCCTCTCTCTGTAGAAAAAAATAAATTTCCTATTTCACTTGTAGACCAAGCAGGCTAAAGTTTTGTTGATTTCTGATGCTGTAGAAATGAAATAGATTATCCACAATAAACATATTACTAAAATGGCTTCTGCATCTGAATTTTAAAAAGCAACCACAAAAACAAACCCTCAGTTTTCCCAGGCTTATTCCATCCCACCACAGAAACCACCTGAGCATGCAAAATAGCATAAAAATACTGGTGAGTTGGGTTTTAGGATTTCAAAGGGGTTTTGCTTAATTATTCATACAGCAAATTCAGCGAAAGGTATTATTAGTTCTCTTTTTCCTCAGTTCATTTAACACAGGTCTCTCTGCTTCTTCACTTAGTGTTATTTTTTCTAGGTGTGAATGTCTTTTCTGTCATGCGAAATTGAAATCCAATCTCATTAACATACAATTTCTATTTAGATTGCATTTTCTCTCTTTTCTATAGCTAGTAGTCACTCTTTTGCTTTTTGCTTTCTTTTTTGTTGCTGCTCTTCCTCTAGAGTATCTTTTGGAATGTATTTTACATGAAAGATGTTATACAAAAAGCAAAGGATAATCTAATTTCTTTTTACCAAAGAAAACAAAGCCCACCTCATGCAAGGCTATATCTATTATTATTGTTATTCAGGGAGGGTAGATGATGAAACTGCCAGAATAGCTAGTGAGGGTGTATCCTGCATTAGTGCTGCTCTGTAAGGACAGAGGGAGTGGAACAGGAAACATTGTTTTGTTTGCAGTCATTAATTTCTCTGCTGCAAAAAAAAGTAACACTGAGCAGATGCACTTTTTTTCTGAACAGAAGTGTTTTCTCTTCCTAATTAATTGGAGACTTATTCAATACTGGCTCAGCAATGCAAAATTGACCTTTGAAGATCAAAGTGAAAAGCCATATGGGGCTAAATCTTGTCTCTCTTATGCGTGCTAAACTCACACATTTCAGATGAGTCTGCATCGGGACTTAGACAAGTGATCATCATACCCCATGAGAAACAGCTCCTGGGACAGTTTAATTGTACATCCAAAACTTTTGTGTTTCACCTTATTTTCACCTTATTTTTTCACCCTCTTTTTTGGGGTTTCTTCTGGGTAAGTTTCACCCCCACTCACATCTCCCTCAATCATCCCATTTTGCTTTAGCACAGTTGGCAAACTTCTTACAACACAAAATCTTGGGATGAGAATATTAGCGCTGCATAATTTAGGAGAGCCTCCTCATTACACCGCTTCCTCATTTCAATTGTTTGAAATTCTTTTGCACCTACAGGCATATGTAGAAGCCAAACCAGGATAGAAGTGTGCTTACATTACATTACTATTTCTTGAATACCAACAGCCAGAGGGTTAAATTAATAATTTAGAATCAACCAAATATTTTTTTTTCAAAATACCTTACAAACTGTACTGAATATATAGTTTTGTAATGCAAAATATAGTTTATATTGAAAATCCTTACTAGAACTGCATCTGCTGCCATAAAGAATGTTTTAACAATTTTTCCTCTGAAATACTCTTAAATTTTAAGCAAGTCCTGCTTGTATCAGAAGGTTAAACTTCTAAGACCTCAACACCAAAAACAATAGCTAAAAATCTTTTAGAGATTCATGTATTCAATGTATTATACTCCCTTCTCACTACCAGAGTTGCATTTTATGATGAGCACTGTCTAAGGTGTAGAATACAGTCTGTGGTCTGCAGTCATTCTAGTCTGGTCTACAGTCATTAAAAAGAAGTCTAAACAATTCCAGGGTTCTGATATTGTCAAAACAGCCAAATAACAAAGGTTGAAGATGCTTACAGTGATCTAATAATTCTTCAAACACATGATTACTGCATGAAAGCCACACTCATGGAGGGCTGTACTGTATCAATCACAGTCTCAGTAGGGGAGAAGTTCTTTAGGTTTCTAGCAAAGTCCTGCACTGGAACTGTTTAGGCAAAATGGGAATAAACCCTGAATGATGCCAACCAACATAGTTCCTTGATTGTCAGCACAGACATATTTGATAACATAATTGTGAATATAACTTTTTTAGACTGGTTGAAGATGGAAATACTAATGCAACCTCACTGTATGCAATCTTAGAATCAAACAATAGCCTGAAATAGCCTTTTTTTTATATTCATTAAGATATTTTTAAATTAGGAGATAGAAAAAAAAGACAGATGGTAGTTCACCTGCAAAAGTAAACAAAGCTTTTTAAAAGTTTTCTAATGTCAGGTTCTTCTTATTTTGAGACATCTTTCTGGATGCTGAAAGTGGAGGCAGACAAAAAATCTACCTAAACTCTGAATCAGTGACCTTAGAAGGTCATATACTAGAGGAATAAACATAAAATCAGGTACAAAACTATATTCAAATCTTGTACTGTTATGCTTCTAGGTTTCATATATAAAAACCCAGCACATTAAAATCAAATATGGAAGGCCTCTCAAGGGTGAGACACAAGAAGGCTGCATTTGACCACACTCCATGAAATGGTAAAATACTTACCTACCAAAGGGTGAAGCTGACAGGATATGCTAATTAATATTTTTGAATTAATTAGATCTCTGATCTAACCTTAGATCTCTGTCTACAGAAATTCTGCATGACAGTTGCAAAAAATGCTCAGGATAAAGTTCTGCACTGAATTAAACTACTCACATTCAGTCCTCCTAAGATAATCTGGTTCTCTCAAAAGTGACAGAAAAAATATTGCAAGACAAAAGAGCTATTTACATAAATTATAATGTTAAGACATGAAGAAAAAGAGATATGGCCATGGTTAGGCTAGAAATCAGAAGCTTCTTAATTAGCTGTGAAAGAGAGAGTATTATTTCAGTAGATTTAGGGAGAGCAATAAAACCCAGAGAGGTTTTAAGAGAGCGCCAAGCCACTTTTTGCATGGGATCATACATCCCCATCACTCTAATCACTGCCCACTATTTCTTCCATCGGGTACATTCACAGAGTTGAGAGATGATCCCAGAGTTCAAGTCAGTGAGAGAGAGCCACAGTATTTCACTGCAGATCTGGGAGGACTTGTGATGCTGCAAGCAAACAAAGGCCACGCTCCTGGCTAGGGCTGAGCTGTGACCTGGATTCAGTTCACTGCTCTGCTGGTCATCTCTCCTGTTTCCTCAGGCACATCACCATCCCAAAAACTGTTCATTTGTGACAGAAATAAATACTTATCACCATCAGAGGTAAGTGCAAGGATCAATACTGTATGGATTTAAGATATCAGAGTAACAGCAAACATTCAACTTCCTTCACAGGGTGCTTTTAATTCCAAAATCTCCATTTTTATGGGCACAGGCTCCTCACTCTGTTAGCACACCTATCAGACATTTTCATTTCAGGCCAGGTGACAGAAGCACTGCTAAGAGGGCAGAGAGCAGCCAGTGAGGCAGCTCAGAGCAGAGAGCAGGAGGCAGAGGATGATGCACTGCCTGTGGTCCTGCTGCCTCCTGAGCCCAGCCTGGAGCCCGGACCGCACTGCGGCTGCTGCACCGCGGGGACGGGAGCGTGTGTGTGTCTGGGTGTGTGTGTCTGTGTGTGTGTCTGTGTGTCTGTGTGTCTGTGGCAGCAGGGAGGGCAGGCTGGAGGGCAGAACTGGACCCCTCTGAGCATAGGGATTGCTGTCCTCTGCCTTCCACAGCCCCCAGCAGGAGGAACACGGCTGCTTCTCTGGGTCTTTCTCCTCTGCCTCCTCACTCACTTCCATCCTCCTCCACTCCTGCCCATGCCAAGAGCAGCACGACTTTGGCCAGGGCTGTTCTGCCATCTCTGGTGGAACAAAATCAGTTTCACCTGCTCTCCTGGGAGGCACTGAGCTGCTGTTGGCTGCTACATCAAACAATGGCGCTGCCACTGACACCGTCACAGCTGCTTTCTAATTCAGGTGCTGGCACGCTGCATGTCTGCTGCTTTGTTACTGCCTGGTGGATGCTGTCTGATGACTGCATCCCCAGAAGAAAGCCTTGGGATTAGCATGCAGCTTATCTGTATTTAACAGTCAGCCAAAATATCAAAAAAGCTATGTATAAAATTTTATCTCTGTTGCTACCCAAAGGAGTCTATACTCGTTCATGTTTTTCCCATGAACACTGATTTTATGGCATGTTATTCAATTAAGACCTTTTCATATATGTTTTGCAGGTGAAGTCATACATCCAGCTAGTTAGCCTAAAATTCACAGACTGCCTCCAGTGTTAAACTTTCATTTTTAACAGGATATTCAGATTCCTGCTTCTAGAAAGTGAAGTTAAATTACAGCTCCCTGTGGGGCATTTCAGAGGATGACTCTAAATAAGCCAAAGGCAATACATTAAAGAACAGATCTTTAAGCTTATAAATTCACAGTAAAGGAAGGAAGGCCACAGAAAATTCAAGAAAATAAACTAAACTCAATAAATATGCTTTATTGATGAGTTAGTGGAGAGTAGACAGCACTGCAGAAACAACAGCTTAGAAGACAAATCACTGTCTGGGCTAATAAGAGGTCACACCCATATCTGGCTGTAATTTTCTTATCCCCATACAGAAATCAGATCTAACTCAAATAATCAAAATATCAGTGTAGGATTTGGACTCTAAGCCCAAAGTTGCCGAAAGGTCAAGAGTACAGAAAGGCTCAGCTCTAACTAGCAGTTGAGGATCTCATTTACATTCTCAGTTTCTGCATGTGCATAACAACAGAAAAAGAAGGAAGAAAATTTTTTTGCACAGTGACTCACTGAATTGTTTGCCTTGAAGGACATCCTGCTTCAGGGTTTGTTTGATTCTCACTTTAGGGACTCCTCACCTTTACAGAACTGAAGTTCAAGTCTCTTAAATGCTACGTGATCCCATGGGGTCAGTATTTTAAAATCCTTTACCCTCATGTTAAATTAATAAAGTTTAGTGATTTCGTCCTGAAACTAGTCATTTGGGGACCTTGTATGTACCAAGGCTTTTATGACTTTTTTGTGGTTTGCTTACAGTTTTTCAGGGTGTTGGTGAGGACTTTTGGTTAATCACTTGGGCCTCATCAATGTTTTCATTTTGCTCAAGTAAGCAATTTCTTTTGAATACAGATTTCTGACAAAATTCTTTAATCAGCTTTTGCTCAGAAACTGTTTATTTCCATCTGCATTACAAATGTAGGATTTAAACAACCTATCAATTCAGCATAAGCAGCAAGTCATCTTGTCAGTCTGTCCTTTCCTCTCAGGGATGCAACTACTGTATTCTGTAGTTCTGAAGAAAGGAAATAATAGGATTAGAAAAACATTGAGGAGAAGGGGATGTCAAACAAAAGAAAAGCATGCTGTGGTTCTAAAGCAGACTCATCTAGTACTGGGAATTGTAATCCATTTGTGCTAAAGACTTTGCCTCTGCTAATTAAACAAAAAAACCCATGAAAGGCTTGTATAGTTTGATACTGTAGTGCGGCCTACAGGGAAACATAATTAAAACATGTCTGAGTGCGTTTGTTTTGGCTTGGATGAAGTTAATTTCTTTCATAGTAGGTACTAGGGGCTGTAGTTTTGGTTTCTGATGTAAAGAGGACTGATAACACAGTTATTTTAGCTACTGCAGAGCAGTACTTACATGGAGTTTAGGCCTTTCCATCCTGTCCTGCCAGAGAGGAGGCCAGGGGTGAGTAAGAGGGTGGAAAGCGACACAATCAGGACAGCTGACCCCAGGTGCCCCAAGGGACATTCCAGACTGTGGCATCCTGCCTGGCACTAAAACTAGGGGGAAGCTGGCTGAGGGGCCACTGCTCAGAGACTGGCTGGGCATCAGTCAGTGCTGAGCAATTGCTTCCATCTGTGTCGCTTGTCTTTTTGGAGTTTTATTCCTGTCTCTTCATTATTTCTCTTTTCATTACTATTAGCATTATTATTAAAAGGAAAGTGATTCAACTGTTCTTATCTCAACCCAAAACTTTTCTCAGTTTTACCTTTCCAATTCACTTCCACCTGTCCCACTGGGGCAGCGGGAGCAGCAGCTCTGTGGAGCTTAGTTGCTGGCTGGGGTAAACCACAACAGAGTAAAAGCAATTTTAGTCATTAATGAGCAATCTAATGTACAGTCAGCCATACAAACACACCATTATTTAAGGATTACAATGTGTGATAAAGCCAGCAATCAAATGACGTTATAGATCCCAAACTCACTTAGCATAGCAAAAAAATAATGCCCACGTATTTTAGAAAAATTATTCTATACATTTTTGGAGGAAATGCAAAAATATTATTCAACAGAAATAGCTAAATCTGTAAGCACTTTCAGCTCTTATGCTTTATCACCATTAGACAGTTTTATTAAAAAAAGAAATACTATTTGAATAAGTCAATGTAACATCAGATATACAGTGTAATTTTAAAAGAAAAGTTTTACAGTCTATTTTCTTCATCTTCAGAGACACCAATCACAGGGTATTTTTCATGTACTCCGGTATTGGCTCAGCTTCAGGTACTAGGCTAAATAAGCATTCACTTAAGACTTAGTTCTGTTGAGTGAGAGTGGTATTGAGAAGAATGACCTTCTCTGCATATTAAAGTTTACATAAGAAAGGTGAAAAACTGTTTGTGACCTTGTAAAAGGCCATTATTTCTATTTAAACAGAGCTGCAGGCAAGCACAGAGCAACTCGAACAGTGTTAGGGTTGTGTGCTAATCATATTGAAGTCTGTAATAGTGAGTGAAAATCATCTGAGTATCGGTCAGGAAAACACACAAAATAAAAGCTGAAACCTATGTCTACTAATGTTCCATCAGCTTTAAATTAAAAACTACTTTAAAACTCAAAGTTGAGGCTTAGGGTATTTCTCCTATCAAGCCCAAACCAAAACCAGAACAAAACAAACCAAACCACACCTCCTCTCTGCCCCACTCCCACTAAAAAAACAAACAAACCCAACCACAAGTGAAAGCAAACAAACAAAAACCCCCAACCACTTTTTCCTCAGAACCTATTTTCCTATTCCTGGAAAATGAGCTGCAAGTCTCAGAAAAGAGGACAATTGGGATTTCAAACACAGAGAGTCCAATGAGACTGTGAGACACAAGACATCAGTCTGTCTCACATGTAGATCAAGGTAATTCAGATGAGAATTCAATGTTTCAGCGATGAGCCGAACTCAAAGCGGAACGAGAGCAATTTGACATTCCCACTTGCCGCAGTTTGCAAAGACAACCAGTGTTTACAGAGGTTTGCTTATTGTTCTCACAATGCCTTTTCTCGGCCAATTCTTGTGTGCAAACACCATAACAACACAGTATAATAAGCCCAACCTGCCTTAGCCCCCTGCATTCCCCAGTGCACATTCAAACAAGGCTTATGCAGTTTGGCCCAGCTGCGTGCACATTTCCGTGTATCGAGGTAAGCAGAGAAAAAGCCAAGATCAAAGCCTCTTCTCTCCCAGGTGAATCACAGAGCTACAGACTCACTCTCCCGCCCCACTGAGCTTAGTTAATCATGAGACAAAGGATGTTTGTCCTATCAGAAAATGCTACTCAAGCAGGGTAAAGCTATGAGTGAATACTTTGGAGAATGCTGCTGGAAAACACTGTAAACAAGTGCTTGTGAGTGTCCCTCTACTCTCTACAGAAAACAGGATGTTGAGGTGTGGACATAACACAAATGTTTGCAGAGAAATACAAGTTACTGAATATTTCTGACCCCCTTTGCTGCTAAATAAATACTAGCATAAATCATGAAGAATCCATAAAGCTTTATTTTTTAGAGCCATCAAGCTTGAGGCATTTGTTGTTTCACTAGCCAGCTCCATCACTGGTCTCATCAAGCTCTGCTTCAGATGATTTCCACCAGATCTGATCGAGTTTTGCTTTCATACAATTTCCACCACACTGCTCCCTCCTTGAGTATTTCCAGAGCTCATCCAGCAGGACTTTCCTGACTAATCTCCCTGCTTGTGTCCCTGTGCTAACGTTACAGATTATCCCTCAACTCCGCCACCCAGTTGTCTCCCCAGTTTGCATGCCAAAAAGACAGGAGAGCTATTCCTCAACCTAACCATGTCATACTGGAGGTATTCAACACCTCGAGTTAAAAGCAAAACTGTTCATTATGTAAGTATGAAAAACATGTGATTCTGGAGACCCGTGAGTCTTGCAAACATACAGAGCTTCTCATCCTTTTAAGCTGGACCTTAAGTATCTTCATGACATTTCAGTGCATCTTGAGTTTCTTCTGAACCCTGGAGCCTTTTCAGTCCAGGTCACCTTAGCAAGACCAACAGTTAAGTCATGTATACACAGTTCCTCTCTTCTTTCCTGCTGTGTTTTTTGACAGGTTTTCCAAGTGATCCTGGGAGTTTCTCTATATATAAAAAGCTTGGCCTCTTTATTCTGTGTTTAGTCATATTCCGCCCTCTTCCTGCAGATTGACAAAGTGGATCCATTTCTGGTCAAGGCACAGTCACTAAAATTTAACTATTGTCCTGAGGCTGAAGGTCAGTAATTTTGTCAGTAAATGTAGATAAATATTTGCCAAGAAATATTCACAATACACAATTTTCCTAACTACAGAATGATTCTGTAGAATTGATTGGAATTCACGTAACAAATGCAAGCTCCCCTATCCATCCTATGTGCCTACTGATGTCTCTTGAGTTGCTGCAAGGACAGGCAGCATCAGCAGTTGTTGCAAAATGTGCATTTATATAACAATATAAATGTATCTACTCTAATTTTAGCTCCTGCCAGCAGGGGAAAGTGTTTGCAGCTAAAATGCAAAGTTTGAGTTTTCCTAAACAATTTATTCTTACTAACTGTTCCACCAACCATACTCACACGTGAATAAAATGCAAGTCATTTTCCTGTTAATATTTTCAGCATATATTTCAAATCTCAAATATGTTCAATTACAGCTTAGCTAATTTTCTACATTTCTTCTGATTGTTCTGCCCCTGCACTGTAAACTATGAAGTCTCTGCTGTGACTGCAGCATAGATTCTTTCCTTTCACTATTTACAATCCCATGGAGATATATGAAGTAGCCTTGCAAGATTCTTTTAA
Source organism: Zonotrichia albicollis (assembly GCF_047830755.1). NCBI lineage: Eukaryota > Metazoa > Chordata > Aves > Passeriformes > Passerellidae > Zonotrichia > Zonotrichia albicollis. The sequence goes on from NC_133822.1 coordinate 63,701,084, forward strand.
GCTTCATTATTTTCCTAATTTTCCAAAACTGAGTACTTCCATTGTTACTACAAGGATAAGTTATATTGAATATTGTTCCTGTCAATTAAAAAAACTATTTTCACATTCAGAAATATTTCTATGCTATACAGTAGCAGAATAAAGTGGCAGAGGAGGATGGACTATCCCTCAAGACAGACATTAAATTCCTTTTCCATTTCTTCAGTTTATGTGATGTTCAGGTTTGGGATATTTCTTTTGTTTTGTTTTAACTGGTTGCCATGTGAACTGGCAATAAAGTATGCAGCCTTCTATACCTGTTAATGTCTTCCCATTTTGAGAAAAGAGAGGCAGCTTTTAATGTATCTCTCTCTGAGAACAGATTGTGTTGCAGACTCGACCTCATGCAAAAGGAGAACTCAAAATATCATAAGCAGTTCAGTAAAACTGCAGCTTGCACCCAGAAAATTTGCCAACATGCTTTAATTTAGGAGCAAAACTACTGACTTTATTATTCCAAGTACAAAATCATCACTAACAGGACTAATAGCAAGTGCTATCAATGGAATAGTTCTTGAATATTGGGATTTTTATTCATCCAAACTTCCTGAAATTTGAGCATTTATTAATTAAAAACTTCTATAATTAGTATTCAACCTCTGCACAAACCACATAATCTTGTAGATCAAGAATTAAGTAAAATGCATGGGAATATAAAAACATTTGATGGAGATGGAAGAAGGAATGAAAGAAACATTCCTTACAGGAAAACAACACTTAGATTAATGCCAAAAAAAACCTAGGATTGCTAAATATGATGGAAGGAACTTGTACATTCCAGCCATATGCTGAGATTAATCTCTTCCAGAAAAACTGCATTCAATACAAGTGTATCTGGGGAAGAGCTCTTAGCTGGGTACAAACCATAGACACTTGTACTCAATTTGTAAAGGGAGGAAATGGAAGAACAAGAGGGAGAGGAAAAGCTATATTAAGAAGTCAAATTGCAGGAGCCCTTTGACTGCTATTACAAACTGAAGAAGATCTTCAAAACTGAAAACCTGCCATTAATCTCTTATTTACATGGAAAGCACATGCTTCTTTTTATCTGAAATACTTACAGTAATGACAGGAGCTGAGACTAGACAGATAAACACAATATGTCTGGTTATCAAGAAATTTAAATTTCTTATCTAAATTTGGGGTTGAAGCTTGATATTTGCTTACTGTGAGCAGATAGTGCATCTGCTCAGTGAAACTTCTGTTCCCATCATTTTTACTGCTAATAGCAGTAGTGAAACAGCATTTTCATGGGGCCCATTTTTTCAAGAACCAGCCATTTCTAACAGGGAGGAAGTCTAGGTACTGAATCAATCCCAAAAGCAGAGATTATAAACACCAAAAGTTTACAATGGTGAAGTCCAACAAGAAGCTAGTCACAAATCTATAATATTCACTCAAAAAAATTTAAGCTAAAATTGTTCTGAGTGAAGCATGTGAGCTAAACAAACAGACATTTAAACAGTAACCGTTCTGAGGAAATTTCCAGGAAGAACTGTTTTTTTCTGTATTTTCCATCACATTTGGTAAACACAGCAGCTGTGTACATCTGCTTCTTTCTATGCCTGTTGAGTCTAAAAGTGAGTGGCTGTGAGTGGCCATGTTTATTTATCAGTTTATTTAATTTTTTAAGAGTTGTGGAAGCATGTGTGATCTTTACCAGAAGATCATGTGCTCCTTTCAGCAGCTGTGCTGCATAAAGAAAAACAGCAATGTTTCTGCTTTGCTTAGCCAGCTAAGCCAAAGCCAGGGAAAATAGGAGGCTCTGATAGTATTCATGCAAGAAGAATATAAAGTCATCTCTAGTAGTTTTCTGGCTTGCTTTTTGGTTTTTTGTTTGTTTTTGGTGTTGGTTTTTTTTTTTTTTTTGTCAGTGTACTCTGAAATGTAATTTTTTTGCCTTGTTATAGGCTAACATGCAAGACACACCTCTAGTTTGATCACAGCATTGATTTTGGTGGTTGGTTTGAGGTCTGTATGGGTACTCAGAGTGTCCGATGTAGCACTTTTGAAATCAAACGCAGAAGTCATGTAAACAGAGGAATTCAACCTTAATCACATAATTCATTTTAAAAATTGGGTTTTTTCATCCTCTGCTATATGTCCATCTCAATCTCTTGCTTATTTAAATAAAACTCCCACTGCTTACACAGATGAGGGTAATTACACTAAATCATTCTATGGGAGTGCTGCCAAAGACACACAAACCCAGGTTCTGCTGCACACATGTCATATAATGGGGATATCAATTACAGTGTCCAAAATTGAGCACAGAGCTTATATTATTTCTACAGGCACACATACTCTGACATTTATGAATTATTAGGCCACAGTTTATCTATTGATCTACAAGCAAATTCATTGCAATTGGGTAGCATTAAACACAACTGCTAGAGAAGTGCCTAGGCATATCTCAAGATTTTACTCATTTGTTCTTTTAACACCCCAGAGTTATACAGAAAAAAGAGGTAGGTAATGTCAACATCATGTCTTGAAGAGTCAACACATTTCTCTTCCTAATACATGAACAAAACATATTGATTCTTAAAATATTTTGTTTTGCTCCTTATTGTGAGAACTCACTCTTCACCAACAGCTGAATGTGGTGAGGCCTATGAAGGTGTGAGTCAGGATTGCCAGGAGGACAGAGTGAATACTCCCTCATATGATGAATGCAAGGCCATTCTGCCAGCTGCTCATGTCACTACTGCACCTCTGAAATGAGTTGGTTTATATTTTAATGGTACCCTACTGCTTGACCCCAAATCCTACATTTGCTGAATCAACACTATCACAAAGCAGTGAAATTTGTCTGACATTGCAATGTTTTAATACATGATGATTCATCGTGACAGGACACTGAAAGCCCTGTGGCATGTGCAGAAAAGCTTTAAATAGTACATAGTTGTTAACTTATTTTAATTAAAAAGGCAAATGCACAAGAGAGACGAGAACAATCTTTCTGTATCACATCACTTTTATTTGCTCCACTTACCAGCGAAGAATGGTTTGGTTCCATTAAGAAATTCTATTTTAAGAAAATGTCTTGTTCCCTACTTTCATATTTTCCTTTCTTTTCTGCATGGCATATCTAAAGGCATACAGCTCCTGGCTGCAAATACTACAGAGGATCACTAAATATAGGACAGCATGAAAATATGTTGAATACATTTGTCAGCACTGTATTAAAACAGAGCTGCATAGCAGAAAGATTCCCTCATTGTTAATACATACTGGCTTTATCACCTTTCCAAGGTGAGAGCACCCACACAGGTATCATAATCAGTGACATTTTTGCAAAGTGCTTCAGGATATTTTATTTTTTTTCCTCAATAAAATGCATACTGAAAATATGCTAATGAAGGTTACACTACTTTTTAATATTATGTTATTAGCAGAAATTCAGTATTTCATTTCATTTTACAGAGGTCTGAATCTCCCTTGCTTGAAGTGCTGCCAGCACAGCTGCAGAGTGCATCTCAGATAAATGGAAGCCATGACAAACAGAATGAGTTAACCCAGTGCAGGCTTTCCATCAAATATGCACAGCAGGTAAACAATTGCAAACTTCCATATTTTCTCTGCACTGTGAAGACATTGCAGATGACATTAAGTTGTTATGTAGCAGGGGACATCAAAGCAGTATGTCACATCAGCAGAAAAACCAGAAATAGCACAAGAAATATCTCCACAAACTATTTTCAGCTTTCTCAGGAAAACTACTGTGAAGCTGCATGGTGGAGCTAAAAAAATTACAACAGTTTGCAGAAATGGACCAATGTTCCTTAATGAACAACCTTTCAGCTTTATAACAGCTCTGCAGAACAGAACTGCTGTAGAAGTCTCCATCAAAAAAAAATAAATAAAAGAAAAAGAGAAAAAATTTTTGCTAATGACACAACCCCATAATTATTGAACATAAATGTGAGATCCACAATGGCTCCCGAAAGTCTCGCAATAAAAGCAAAAGTGACAGAAACCATCCCTTCACCAGACCTTAAAATAAACTAGTTACTTTTATTCCTTCCAGGTAACAGAAGCTCCACTGTGCAAGCCAAGTTGTGATGAGGCATGTTTTAACACCATGACTGAGAGGGAAGGCAACTCTTGGAACAAATGTTTAATCTGCTCTGTGCTATCAATTGAGGCTTCTTTAAAATCTGCTCCAGAGATTGGCAGGGTTCACTGTCTGCCTACAACGTCTTCTACAGCCCTTGAACAACTAAGAAGCAGTGTGGGCAAATCATCCTACTGGTATTTTTGAAATCACTACAATGGAGTTTGTACATCAAAAAAGCTCAAACTATGTCAAAAAGCTCAACTATGCCCACATCAGAAATAACAAATTTTCATAATGATTTTGGTAAAAGTACTTGCACCATTGGAAATACATAATGAAACACAATGTGGTGCGGGTTACTGTAGAATAGTTTATGTCTGGAAAATATACATATATATCTCAACAATAATCAAATACAGGTATATTAATTTGTTCTCTTAACATTGGTTGTAATAACAATTTTTAAAAAAGGCAAAAAAAATCCAAATTTTCTTTCCCTTCACAACTGGATATTTATATTAACTCTCTCCTGTTCCCAGTAAATTACTTGGGTCAAGTACAAGACAGTCTTAATAGCATTTGTTATCATGCAGACTTCTGTCAAACAGCAGTATCTTACATTTCCACTGGCATTTCTTATCATTAAATGTCCATGTAAGTCTCCTGGTTTTAGCAGATATCTCGCCTACTGTTTTTGCCTTCTGACATTTAAATCAATAATCCTCCAATCAAATTAGTCATACTTAAAAAGCTTACACCTATCTGCTAATTCATAATGTGAAATGACAGATGAAATGCAATGTTATATGAAATATCTTACACAAAAAACAGTATGTTTTCTACACCCATGGTATAAAGGACACAAAGTAACCAGATTAAACTGCAGCAAGAAAGATTCAGGTTAGAAAAAGGAAAATCATCCAAAGAACCAGAGCATCTACAATACTCAAGCAAGGTGCTTAGGGGTGCTGTGACACACCTATTACCTGTCATTGGAAATATCCAAAAGCACAAACAAAAGTCTCCCTTGAAGTGTTACAGGTCTTGCCAATCTTACTGTGTGTGAGACAAAGTAACTTCTTACAGCCCTTTCTACCCCAGCCATTCTAGAATGTGCAAGAAGCATGTAAAATACTAAGTTCAAAAACTGGGCTAAAAAAAGCTTATACTACCATCTAAATTACTATTTGAACTTCTCTCTACAACCTACTTCATTCTTTAAGCACCTGTTAAAAAGAAGAACACCCCTTGGGAACTAATACTTCTTCAGTAGAGAATGGGACAAAGCAGGGACAAAGCAAAAGCATCCAATATAACCAGTAGTACAAATGATGAGACATTCACTTTTATTCATCTTGCCCAGTTGGGATTTAAAAACTCATAAAACTTATGAATCACATGGCTTAGGTAAAAAGAATTATAAAGAAAAGCTACATAGTGTAACATTTCTTAATATTATTTTCATCCATAATAGCAAGATCTCATTAAAATATTAATGAAAATGCCACTGACATATAACAAAGTGACTTAGACATATCTCCTGTACCCACGGCTTCAGTTTCTCCAGGGATTATCTTCATACCATTAACTACATATTTTGATGTCAGAAATATTTGAAATGTAGTAGGACAAAAAGAACCTTAAAAGCACAGGAGAAGTAACCCAAAGACATCTGGATCTATATTCCAGGGAGCCAAAGCACCACAGCACCACGGCAGCAATCACACAGCTTGCTCCAGGAAAGAGGATCCCATGTGCAGTCATCCCCACATGCACCCTAACATCTACACTGCATTTCTGACCTGCCAGTGCAGCTGTTTCTGGCACCATAAATGACCCATCCAAAGGCATGATCCAAGCTATAAAAGCTGCTGTAGTCATAACTCCAGTAATGCTATTTACTACTACCTGCACTAGCAGAGCTCAACCTGAGTTCCCTATGGTCAGGACATAATACCATGAGCAATTGAGTTTGTTACATGAAAGGATGAAGGTGGAGAATGACTCTTGTTGCAAGGCTTATAACCCTCCCAGCTGGCCCAGCAGCAGCTGCATGAGGATGTGCATTCAGGCCTCCAAGGAGCAGGGAAAAGTGATTATGCTCTTTTGTGCTGCTAGCAGAATGCAACTTGGCATGACATTTCTGTGTTTAACAGCACCCCTTGCAACGTTTTTCTCTGGGCAGATAAAAAAAGTCCATCCACAAAGAAATTGTAACCCTCTCCTACACTGTGAAAAGATGAATGGGGATAAAATTGGAGGAAACTGAGGAGTTACATTTGCATCCTAACAGTGTGGAAATGATAGGATAAAATGTAGTTGCTGTTTCCTGGATGGAATGTGGTTCACATGCTCAAAACCTACTCAACGATTCCCTATACACACAATCTGCAACTGGGACCATGTGCTAAGGGGGATTGAATGGAGGGTGGAGCAGAGCACAGAAACCATGGCCAGGCTCTGTTAAAATCCTTGTAGGGAGGGGATCCCAATGGTACATTGCAGCTGATAAACTGTGTGACACCTGCCAGCCAGGGGAGAGAGGGGAAGATGTCCTGCTGCTGAGCCAACAATGTGGTGAAATCACTCTCCTCAAATGAGCATGGTTCACTAAAGCCTGATGGTTACATTAACACACACCTCCATCCCAACATGACCCTACTCCAAGGTACGACCACCCTCACTGGGCATGGGCTCTATATTCTTTTTGATTGCACCTTTAAAAGTGAAGAGAGAGAATTTTACACCAATCAGTAACAGAGGTATGCATAACAAGAGTCACTCAAGCTCCACCTAAACATATAGAAATAGTATGAAAGTAAGTCAAGAATGGGGAAAAGGTCATGGAAGACTCCATTGTAACTGCTGGGATCAGTTGATGGGCTGAACCTGTCTTGTGTCCATAAGGATGTCTATTGGGTAAGAACAACTTTACATGTGCTGAATACTTTTTAGGGATTACTTTTTGCTGTGTATTGCTTTGAATACATTTTTGCACTCAATACTATCACCAAAAATCCTTGAACTTTACCTGTAAAAATTTTATATTAATAAAGAGTGCTATTCCACAAACCATTGCTGTGAGTCTCTCAGAGGCATTGGAAGCTACCAAATAAAAGGTAGACCGGCTGATGTGTGTCCCTTGTGCTGTTGGTGTTTTTTCCTCATTCAAACCACCTTCCAATGCAGCAGGACTGCACAGAGAAGGGCTCCCATCCCACACTGGTCGGACACAAAGGTCTTTTCCAGCTTTCCTGGTGTGCTGAAACCCCATGACAGATGAGTCAAACACTAAGTGTCAGGTAAATCTCACCCCACAAAGGGTGAGAGAAACTTCCCCTTTTCACATGACACACACCCCTTTTTCTTTATTCTTTCATCACTTTAGAATATTTTACTGAGAATTATTTGGCAAAGAATCATTTCTTTTAGTCTCTCCTAGCCCCTGTCACTTAAAAGCTGCTATAATCAAATTCTAACTCTATTTTCAGGTTACAAAGCAGTCCATAAGATTAAAAAGTTAAGAAAGACATCTAACCTCTGTGCTTAAAAAAAGATTAATGGACAAATTGCCTTTTTTATGGGGACAAGGAAGCTAAGAAAAGTTCTCTTATGACAGTTACAAAAGAAGCAAGGTTTCCAATCTTCAAAGCCATATGGAAAAGATCAGTAAAACACTCTGCTATTTAATACTTCAATGTAAGCCTCTATAATTAAATGTTAGATTTCCTATTAGAGAAATGATCAGATTAAAGATGAGGTGATCAAAGATTCAAATTAATTTGGCTACTTTAAATACTCTAATAAAGGCGTTCTGTTGATTCTCAAACTAGCAGCACATATATTAAGAGTGTTTCAGGGAATGCCTCATCACATTGTGAACTACAGTTATGTTCTTCTGTACTAAGCATAAAATTCTGTTCTTTTAGGAGGAAAAAAGAAAAGCACACAAAGATTTTCTGCTGATCTCTGCAAGCTAAAAGTGTAAGAAAACTTATACTCTATCCTTTGAATTTTCTCAGCTTAATTGCACACTACACCCACAAATTCACTTTCCTAGAAAATAGTATTTTAATAGACTTTAAACCATACCTCTTCAACTTCATTTTTTATTCATTGTCATGCTGAGCACATTTCTCAGCAGAGGATCAAACCTGAATCAACATTGCATGCATGGTATGTGATGCATAGGCCTGTTAGGACAAGGAGGACATTCCCTTTTTATTTCAACTAAAAGGGGAACTCCTTGGACATCATACACAGCTTACTTCATCTTACCCTGTAAAAGAGTAATCTATAAGAAATAACTAAAACACAACAGTTTTAGTCAAAGAACAATACAATAGGCTATATTCCAGACACCTAGGTAAGAGAAAATGTCAATGGCATGAAAAAAATCATTCATAAAAAAGCTGAAGGTGTATAGCTCAGCTAATGGATAAGGATGAAACAAGTAACACTCTGAAACTTTGCTCCTGAATGCATTAAAAAGACCTTTTTACAGCAAAAAGATTTAAGATAGCTAGGTATGATCCTTAAAACCTAAAAATAGTACAGTGGAAAAGACAGACTCAAACAATTTTAGAGTTTTCTGGACAAGCAGAAAATATCAAAAGCACAAGTAGCTTGAAGAAGAATAGAAACTTCTGGAATCTGGTAGCCAGAACAGGGAAAGGAAACTGTGCTGCTTTTTCAGGTTCTGCAAACTGTCTCAAGCAGTTCTAGCAGAAAGTAGCTGCTTTCATTTGCAAGCATGCACTTTACTTAGGAATCCTTAATTTTTTAATAATTTCTAATGCTCACAGTAGCATGATTAATGTTGGGAGGCTTTTTGGTTTGGTTTTTTTTTCTTTGTCAATTGTTCATAATTCACTTTTTTATAATTTTGGAGGTTTTTCAAAATGCTTCTATATTTCAACATTAGATTTCTTTTTTCACATTTTTTTCCATTACCAACCTGTCTTTGAAATACTTTTACAATTTCTATCTTCCCTCTTTGCTCCTGTTTCCACTTGCTTGTTTTATAGACAAGTGTGAGGTCTGGAAATGCACCGTTCCTTCCTCCTGCAACAGAGTCTTGGGTGGCTCTATAAAGAATTTCTCCATATTAAGGGTTCTAAGAAAATAACTTACATCTCTCAGACTCAGAAAGGCCAAGATCATTCCAATTTAATCTATTATAATTAACTCTTTTCAGAGAGAAAACTCAAAGCAATTAGATATCACAATATAGAAAAAAGAGAGTTTTTAAACACTCTCCCACCAGCAAGTCTTTGATGCCAGGTTTGACTTCATGTTGCTCAGGAGTATAGGAAGGGGCAGGGAATTCTGCAAAATCCCTGATGGACTCTCAGAAACCTCTTCCCAGCCCACTGGGGCTGGTGCTGCTCCTGGTGGCACTCAGCCTTCTGGTGGCATCTGGATCCTTGTCTCCCTCAGTACTCAGGAGCTGGCGGTAACAGACAGCTGTGACATCCAGTGGAAGGTGGGAAACACACAGATTTCCTTGCTCTGAACTTTCAAAGCTCTTGCTCTGAACTTTCTTCCATGAAATTTTACCTTGAAATCCTATAAATATAATAAATCAATATTTTACTACCTGAGATGTGTCACCTATTCAACGTTTCCCAACATGTAGTGCCAGTAAAATCAGTATTTCCCACCCATCTATTGACAATCATGTCTGTTATTGCTGATTCACCAATTTGTGTCAATCTTTCTGGCTGAAATTACTATTACTAATCTATTACATAATTAATCACTAATTTAATAGTTTCTCTCTATTTTCTTTATGAAGTTCTGTGAATGCATTGAATCCAATAAAGAAATTGGAACATTTTCTGAGACATTCAGAATTCATTATATAGTATGATTTTTTTTCCCCTGTTCTCAGTGGTTCATAATAAATGAATAAATCTGATTTCAAGATTCCTGCTCAGGAGGAATATCCTGTCACCCAGCCAGTGACCTGTTGCAATATCTATTAATAGATGCACTATTTAATTAGGATATACACTCAGGAGATCTGCTTAATCAGGATGTCTCCCAGTGAACACATTTAGGTCCAGCAACATTCATTGGAAATGACTATCATAATGGGGATAGTAACTTCCCTTAATTGGGATATCTTAGTGTGAGTTAGTGTGTTAACCTAAGCCTTGTACTTCTGTCTTCTCTGACAAGAGCTTTCAGATTTTCTCATGCTGTGACAGAAAACACATGAAATATGTATTGCCCTGCTTTTGGCCATGAGAGTCAACTTCTTCCTAGCAGCTGGTACAGTGCTGCATTTTGGTATTAATATAACAATAAACGTTCAGGACACACTGATGTTTTTGTTGTTGCTAAGCAGTGCTGACCCAAAGTCAAGGACTTTTCGGTTTCCCATGCTCTAGCCATCTCTCTTTCTCTTTGGAACAGGAGGTCAAGCAGTTAGTACTCTGATGGTTTTCCTCCTACCTTGCTGCTTCCTGGGATGAGCCTTTTTACCTTCACGGATGGGTATGTAGAGAGGATTGTATGCCAGCTCACATAATGTGCAGTTATTTGGTTGCCTGCTTTTCTCTGCTACACCTTCAAAAACCCCCTTTTCCTATCTTGAGAACCACTTTAGGGTCATCAACAAGGACCAGTTGTGACAACAGATGATCAGAAGAAACTGGAGGCCAAAAGCCATAATTTCTCACAGGAGGTTGGAGTTTAGAGCTGGCTAGAGAAGAACTACTCTCTATCCACACATTAGAGAAGAAAAAAGCAAGCAGCTGTGTTATGTGCCTTGATTAAACTGCCTGTTTATTCATCACCAATTCTATCAGTTGAAGAAACCCTACCAACAGGCAATTTTAAAAAGAAAAATAAACAAAATCTGCAGCCTTTATGTGCCCATATTCAAGTTCCATCTCCAAGAACATCTATTGAAATATTTTGAGCTAGAAATTTGCTGCTCATTGACAATCTAAGATAACCAGGAGCTTATTGATCTCTCCTTCTCCTCCACTAAGAGAAAGAAAGAATCATAAAGAGCTACTGTTGAGATAAAATACAGCACACTTAACATCAAGTAAAATGCCCAACAAAAACTAGTTCAGAAATAGCTGATTTACTGCCAGCACAACATCAGTGAATAACTTTTTTTTTCCCTGCCCTACCTTTGCCCCCTAAATTCAACAACAGATGGAAAGAAAGCAAAGGATATGAACATCTTGGGAATGCAAAAATCCTGTGTGATTGTACAAGCACATCCACAGAAGCAGATGCAGTTTCTTGTTCACTTGAGGTCTGAGTTGGCTGGATACGGGCCAGATCCAGTCCAAAACTTACAGAACCATGTTACCTGGTTATTATTTTAGGATTAGCACTATGACAACACATGCTGCTGGCTTGCATTCAGCTGTCTGAGAGCACAGATGGAATGGGAGCACAGCTGTCCAAACCTGTACATGTAAACATGGTCTGCATGTCACTGCAGATCTCCATTCCAGGAGCCAGGACAGGAACTCTGTGCACACAGTATTTACACAGTGTATACACAGTGAGTGCAATTCTCCCTTCCCTAGCATCCATACAGGAAGGAATGACAGAAGAAATTGTTCCCATGAGCACAGGTATTAAGGAAATGAGAACCTAGCTTACAGCATCTTCAAGGTATACTAATTCTACCCACTTATCTAATGCCCAATTGTTTCCTTTTCCACCTCCTGAGGATTTTTCCCTTGCATTTAAGTATGGCCAGGATAGATTCTGATGCCACAATATGTGACCAAATACAGTACTTCATGCCTGGACAGTTAATACCTGGCAGCAGCACTTCTTGATTCAAATGTCCCCGAATAGAAATTATGTCAGTAAAAAGAAATTACATTACAAATTTCTTGTCAAGTCACATTGATATTTTGTATGGAGATTCCCCATGTTATGCCCCTATCTGGCAGAGTACTTGAGGGAATTCTGAGTGGAAACAGCATTCCGGCCTCTTACTAGTAACTGGAGAGTGGGTGGCAGTTTATTTAGAGAACCTACTTGATCAGAAAGTCTTTCCTGTCTGATCTCTCTCCTCTTTCAAAAGTCAGTGTTGAATGTTTTGTAAAATGAAAATGTTTATATGACCTTTTTCATTCAGTTCTTATTCTGAGATGCAGTTCTCTTATTTAAAAAAAAATCTAGAACTTATTATTAACCCCTGTATTATCTCCTGCACCGTATACTCTACATCACCTAAAAGTTTCCAATTTAAACCCATAAATTGAGGTTGAAATGGTGAATTCTATTTTCTTTTGTTTTCTGTTTAGCTTCTGAATTCCCAGATGAAGAAATCATCTTTTTGCACAACAGTTACCACACTACTGGCCTTCTACAGCATTCAGTAAAAAAATATTCCAGATATGGCTGATAGTATTCAGCAGTGGAATTATCTTGTATCTGCTGTACTTTTCATATCTTAGATAATAACACTGATTTTACAAAGCCTTCCTGAATTTCTGCAGCACTGTTTTAGCTATTAAATAACGCTATGTTTTTTGTTCTACAAAGGATATCTTCACTTCCTGAAAAGACACACAGACTACTTCAAATCACCTCCTGACCTTCTCTTCAGTGAGCTCCTTATGTTTCCCATCATAAGATATACTTTCCAGCTCATAAAGATTTTCTTTCCCTGAATCATCTCTTTTAACTGCAGGAGCCAAAACTGAATACACTATTTCAATATTAGTCTCACTAGCACATATAGAGGAAATATCTCTTTGCTATTCTAATTTACATATCTAATGATGCCATTAACCCAGCTAGCCAAAGCTCCTCACTGGATATTTTTCTCCTTGCACTACACTGGATTTAAATGTCTCAAAATTAGGTGGCTCAGCTGCATACATCTTTTCTGTTTGACCAATATTTGTGATTGGTATAACTTGTTCTGAACATTCCATAATATACTTTATTTTACCATTTCATTATCCCTTGAACTACCTATAAACATGAATAGCTCTCCACCCAACAAGTCCTTTCCAGACTTCAGAGGCCTCCTGAACAGCTTAGCCTTGCACCTTGACTAAGATGGTGAAAGTCAGACCACAGGATTCTCCTTTCTTCATTGTACCCCCATGTGCAGTCTATTCCATGTGACAGGACACCCACAGAGCAGTACCACAGCCTGCACTCCTGTTTGTGCAGAGCCAGATGAGAAAAGAGGTAGGGTTTGTCTGAAAGAGACTCACTGTGAGGTGCAAAAGGCAACACCAAGTGTGAAAACAATGAGAACACTAAACTATCTCGCCAGACCCTTTCTCAATTTTGCACTATTTTTTAATAAGACAGATCTTCTTGGCACTTTTTCTGACTTGAAAAATACTTTAAATTCATAATATTGGAATGGAAATTCCAAGTTCAAGCCCTGATTAGTATTTTTGAGGAATCTTCTTGCAATATCCACACACTCAAAATATCTGCAAACGCCTGTGCTATGTGTATGTGCACAAACACACAGACAGAATGGTAACATTGCTGTGGAATTTGACAATTAAGCTTAAGAAATCACACTTGGAGGTCTGAGCTTACCTACTATAAACCTTTTATATACCAGATTATTAACCACATCTTATGCATCAGATTATTAACCTGATCAAAACAATGTCAGCACTGCAGGAAACATCTTTGACCATTTCATCAAGTGAAAACAGTTAAATTAGATTTAGGAAGAGAGGTTGCCTGACAATTTCCCCCAATTCTGGATTCCTATTTTAAATCTTAAATACAAATCTAGTCATTTTGAGAAACCTAAAGTGTTGCTTAGATGCTGTTCAAGCAAAGAGCTTGAACTAAGAGCTACTATATATGCACATGTAGGAAGAAATGGATTTTCATAGGTTCTCCAAACATGCCTTCTATCCATTTGCACAACCACAAAAAAGTGGAAAGACATAGAAATGGAGAATTTATTAGGCAAATACACTTTTGTTTGGTTTTATTCAAATATAAAAAGGTTAAAACTTCCAAAAGAACTATGTTTCTCAACACCTTCCTAGCCTTGCTCATCACAGTGATTCTGACTGGCGACATGCAGCATTTTACAGTTTTTCCTGAAGCTGAGAAGCTTCCTGAAGCTGAGAAGATGCCAGTGGGAGTTGATGATGCTGAGTGATCTTACCAGCACCTTAAATAATTGTTGCTGCATTGCAGATCTCAAGTCTGGTGTAGTTACATAAAATTGTATGAACAGATTGTGAATAAATTGTAAGTAATACAACAGATTGTGAAAAATTATAAGTAAAATCATATGCAATTTTTGATATTGCTGTGCTGGGTTTGGCTGGGATAGAGTTGATGAGCTTCACAGTAGCTAGTATGGAGCTCTGTTTTGGATTTGTGATTAAAACATTGATAATGCAGAGATGCTTTTGTTATTGCTGAACAGAGCTTACATTGTCAAGGCCTTTTCTGGCCTCACCCCACCTCAGCTCAGATAAAGTTGGAAGAAGAAGGAAATGAAGGGGACATTTGGAATTATGTCTTCCCAAGTAACCATTGCACTTGATGGGGCCCTGCTTTCCTAGAGATGGCTGAGCAGTTGCCAGCCCATGGGAAGTGGGGAACAAATTCTTTTTTTCTGTATAGCTTGTGTGTGCTTTACTTATTAAACTGTCTTTATCTCAAACCATGTGTTTTCTCATTCTTACCCTCCTGGATTCTGTTCCACATCCCACTGGGGGAAAGGAATGAGCAGCTCATTGGTGCATAGCTCTTGGCTGGGATTAAACCACAACAATTGCACAGTCTGATTATATAAACAGCGCATGTTGCACATTACAAAACATATAAACATAACAAAACAACTGCTTTTCCAGTTGCTGTCATGCACACGAAAACTTTTAAAACAGAGTAAGTAACATTCCATTTTGTTACAATACTATTTGCATTTTTACAGTTCAGTTGGGCACCTTGTCACAACTGATCATACATCTTGATGCCTTTTTTATGTTTTTTAAATCAATGTAAATATTTCTTCCTTGCATTAATAGCATTCCATGTAGCAAAATTGGCAAAGACATTTCTATTCATTCATTTCATGATAGTTTATTTCTCTTCCCCAGTCCTCATCCACGGAAAGAGTCATTGGCTGCAGAAATGCTTTTCTGTTAAAGAAATTTAGCAGATATGACTCCTTTTATACAAAGCACACATTTCAGTGCTATTTAGTCTAAATAACTCATATTATAATCATTTGCCTCAAAATTTTCAAGAAAACAAGTTTATATGCTGCTAATATTCATTTATTACCTTTCCTTCAGGCACAAAAAAAAAAAATCAGATCAACTTTAATTCTCTTTAAAGAAAAGAGGACCAAACATTTGAGGGTACATTCACACAGAGAATTCAAGTGGACATAAGTTACATACAGAGAGAGACAGAGAACAATTTGTTTCTCAGTAATTAATTTATTTCTCAGAACATTTTTCTTTGTTGATGCTATCCTGCTTTTTTTTGAAGGGTTTCCCATAAAAACCTATGTTCTTAAATTGAGAGTCTTACATGGTAGATGGGTTGGGATGAAAAGGAAAAATGTGTCATATTGTCTCTGTGTACAAAAAATCCTTTAATTCCCTTCTTTATCACCAAGTTCCTGGTAACTCTGTCACCATCTCTTCCCTTCTAACACATCAGAGTATTCCAGATACAGCAGCATGGCCACTTCCAGTCACCCAGAAATGCTTGTCAAAGAATCAGCGAACAATATTCCAGATTTTTCACAGGTGAAAACCAAGGAAACTGTAGATGAGGTGTCTAGCCTCATTTTATCTCTCACTTTGAGCAAGATCCAGATTATCCTACATCATCCTAATTTGAAATAGAGATTTTAGGCACTTAATATCTCAAATACAAATACCACATGAACAACCAAGAAAACCAGTTTGCTTGGATTCTTACAACAAGTCCTGCAAATATACAGAGAAATCAAAACTCCTTCTATATCTAAAATTACCTCCCTCTTGAGCATGTGTATGCTCAGCAGTGGGACATTCCTACTTCAGACCTACTTAAGGCTCCCATGGTCACCTCAAAGCAGTGGTAAATCCACCTTTGACATCTGCTTTGGCTCTAAGCAGAATACCTAAAATACCTAAATATTATTAAGTACTTTTCTTTCAGCCACTGAATTCTGCCCTTTTTCTGATAATAGGAAATCAGTGCACAGAATAAAAAATGGTAACACAACAAATAAAAATATCACATATCAATTCAATTTCTGTTAATTTAGCAGTAATATATATGACTTTAACAAAATTATAGTATAAAGAAGCAAAAAATGGCAGAAAATAAAAAATTGCATTTTGATAAAAATAAAGATTTTATTATATTAACTTTTTTTTCAGTATCTATAAAGCTATTTTTGGAGGGCGCAGAAACAAGACCAACAGCCACCATAACCACCAAAAAAAGTCCAAATTTTTCAGTTGCATCAGTCAAAACCAAATTTCAGTCTTTAGTTTTCCTTCCCAAGGTAATAGTGTTGGGCTCCTAAAGACCTGAGTGGCTATCCACATCACTTTCCTGATTTTTTAGGTGTCTTTCTAGTTCCAAAGTGCCCAGAACTGGGACTTTTTTTTTCCTAACTGCAGTGTTAGCAGCTCTCAGAAAGGGGCACTGTCACCTCCTGTTTTAGCTGAGATACTTCTAAATCTAAAAGTCTTTTTGCTGCCATATTTCACAACAAACTTATATCTAATTGTCTATTATGGCCCATAGTTCTGCTTTTCGACATTATTGATTTCCATCAATCTTCTTCCTGTTGTTTGGGATTATTTTTTCCCCAGATATAATCAATCCTATTTCCTTCCCATTCTTTAAATCTTCTCTAGGATCCTGCCAGTACAGTTCTCTGAAACACTTATTCAGTGGTTTTACATGAAAAAGTCCAGAGTATGTGTATGTATAATTACCATTTTCTCATTTTTTTCTGGTAAAATAAAGATGATTGCTTTAGTGAGGAACAGAAAATCATGATCCAAAGGCATAGAGAAGGATTAGAAAGTCACTTGCTGCCAATGTCACCGTTTTGAATTGCAAAAAGCCGGAGGGATTGCTGCAGCAGGTTACACACCCAGAGGAGCTCAGCCAACTCTCAGTGTGCACTGTGACATTGTCCCTCTCACCAGGCACAGCACCAAGCAAGAAGCTGAGAAAGCCACACCAGAAACCCACAAGTTTCTGAAGCAGCAGCAGGGAATTCGGGGACCAACTGCTGAGGCCAGACAGTCCCTTCATCTCTGGAACCCTCCTACTTAGAAATTCAGGAGTCATACAGAATCCTATTTAACACCATGAAATACAGAACACATTAATTTTTGCATGCTCATTTTCATACAGACCAGTTGTAGTTGCAATGTAAAATAAGTCAATTTTTTACTGTTGTAAAACAAATTCTATTTATTATTTATTTATTTACCTTTGGATTGTGAAAACCTTGTACTTTTGGAGACATGGGTTCTTATACAATAAGAAAAAAAGATTAAAAATCAACCTACTCTAAGAAACCAGGTTGGGGTTTTTAAGTTGTTTCTTGTTGTGGTGATATTATTATCAAATGTATTACCTTGACAAATCTCTATGGCAAAGCAATTTTGATTTCAAGCTTTACTTTTCTAACTTCTCTGCAACTTGAACAAACAAGATAATTCTTCCTCCTTTATTTACTTGTGATTTCCTTTCTGAACTTGGTGAAAATTTTTCAGTATTCAAGATTTAAAATTTTTGATAGAAAATTATATATCATTTTTATCTTATAATGCAGAATAAAAATCAATCTGAACTACAGTTTCCTTACAGATTTCCACTGCAAGACCCTTGTTATGATTCAGGTCCTTCTGATGCTTCAGTAATGAGCACAGAAAACGGCAGCATTTTTGCTGGGCAGGTTCAAAATAAGACATTGACAGTCTGTACTTTCTGAAAAAAGGACATTGAATATTTTTCAATTTTTCAGCTCCAGCAGGACATCCAAATTTTGCAGTTCTTTTTAAAAAGCCCCCTCTATAAAGAAATGCTTCAGTCAAGTTTTATAATATTGTTTACTTCTCCCTCTTCCCCGCGGACAACCTTCTCAACACACACTTTTGCTACACCCCCTGCTACACCCCATCTGTTGATTATCAATGCAAATCTCACTAGAAAGGATATCTAGCTATATATAACTGAAATGAAAGAACTGAAATGCAGTGACAGTGATTATATTTCTCAATATTCATTATAATAATTTTCCCAGCCACAATTTATAATAATTCGCATCCTGTTTTCATAGGCTATGAAGTCTTTGGACAGGGACATTCTCTGTTCATCAGTACAGTAAGCAATATGTGAGGAACCTAACTTTTATTGAAGTCTTTGGGAGTTTTTAGGAGTAAAAAAGAACTAAAACTAGCTCATAGAATTAAGGTAGGGAAAAAAACAAGACTACATTCTTATGAAGGAACCTAAGAAAACCTGCAGTTTGATTATGCATAAAGGTCATAAAAACATATCATGAAAATCTTTCTTGAATTTGCATGACTTGGAAGAGGCTCAGAACAGACTGAGGGAAGACAACTGGCAAGTTATGATGCACTTTGCTTCACAGATTACATTAATTATATCTTCCATCACATCTTTGAACACAGTACATTTCATACCTGGGTTAAATATGTTAATTTGAAATGTGAGATCCCTGAGCACACCTGCAAATGGAAGCCATAAACACTTCAACCAAGTGTGTATCCTAAATACCCTCCAACAGAACTCAGAACAGCAATAAAGTTTTTTAGCCCCTGTTTCAAAGGGCATTTTATGCATTTTTTAGATTCTTTTTAACTTCAGAGTCTTTGATCCCCATTTTTTTGGTGTTATCCATCTGCAGATTTTCACACAGATGCTATCAATGCTCCCCAGTACAGAAGCAGAAGGAGAATGAGTGTTTCTCACTTCAAGAGAACTGTGCCAGGCAAAAATTAGACTGCAAACCAAGCCATCATGACACTAAAAGCAAAGGAGTTAGAGTAGTGTGAAAACCAGTTTCATGCAAAAATTTCAGGCTTGGACAGTATAGATCATTTCGTTATCTATATGTTATCTATATCTATGTGTTGGAACTGCAACACAGGCAAATTACAATCAGATATGTTGGTACATTATTGTAAAAAATATTTTCCACTGCTCTACAAAAGATCCTAACATAGATGCTCTAGAGACAAGTAACATCATAGGAGAGAAGCACATATCCATGCTGATGCTGTAGTATTATAAGTGATGCATTAAATTTATGTCCCTTCATAATTTGTTAATGTGCATTTACCTAAAGTGACATCTCATAAATGATGAAATTACAAAAATGGAGATTCTTGCTGGAAAGCTTGCAACTCTCCCGGGAGGAGTTTCATCATTCAAATCTTGAAAAGCACAATTAAGAAATTTGGACAGATCTGAAGAGAGCTGGGAAATTTGCAGAAGTAACCTAAGGAAAGGTTGTCAGATGTTTTCAGTTTCCAAGTACAACCCAAGAGTAATGTCCATCATTCTAAGAAAATGGCTGCTGAGTCACATCAACATCCTGTAGCTCTAAACAACAGATTATTGATAAAATGCAGACACTGTCCCTCATGATGAAAGCAGTCCTTTTATAACTATTCTTCTAAAAAAAAAACTCTAAAGGAATAAACAAAACTAATGACTGACACATAAAGGAACTCTTTATAAAGAGTTTAGAGAATTTCGAGAATTTCAGATCTCTGAGGATTTTCAGATATGTTAAGTTCCATCACTATTAATGGCTTCATTTGAAAATTCAGGTCCTCAGATCTGAAAATCAGTCCTGCAAAATGCATTCAAAGATCCCAAACTGCTCTAAAAATGTTATGATTACACTGAAAAAAACAGTATGAAGGTACATTCTCCCTCGTTACAAAAAGTTCAGTCTCTTCCTACACTAGAAGATTGGAAAGTTATGCAACATGGCTGACAGTTATCCTGCTAGGAAACTGGGACTGATAGGCTCTGCTGCTGGCTGAACAGGACAACTCCTCCTACACAGCAAACTCACAAATAGCTCAGTGACAACTTACCACACTTTGCAGCACCACCATGCATATCCTTCTTATTCTTTCTCCAAGATGCTTCACTGATCTTTCTTGATGACGTCTGACACTTGATAAGAACTACACACACCACTTCCTATCACCTTTACTAGCCTCCCAGCATGATCCCAGCTTGATCCTAGCTTCCAAATTTGAAACACAAGCAGTCTATGATAACCCATAATGTGATAAAAAAGGTGAAACATCAGGTTTTATCCTCAGCTTAAATCCACAAAGAAGAAGATAAAAACCATTGGCATCATTTGGATGCAAGCCTGCCTGTCTGAAATGACAGAGGCATAGATATCCTCCCAATGGATTTTGTCTGCCCCAATAAGATGACTGTGCTGTTACTTTTAAAACCTCATAACAGCAACTCCTTAGCAAGGTCTGTTTCTTCATGATTCACACTTTAAATATATTTTAAAACTCCTGCTTTGTGCCTACCTTCTGCTCCTTCTAGAGTCCATTAGAGGCCATACTGTGTTTCGCACTCAGTGGTGACAGGTCTATCACCTTGAGAATACATTGCTCAAGGTGACAGATTGCTTCGTTTACCTCGAATAAACAGGAGACAATTTCTGCATCTGATGAGATCAGCTGAACAGAAGTCTTTAGTTCCATTAAACCATCAAAAACACCATGAAGGGCTCTGACAGACATCCTCTAGCAAATCTTGCTGGCAAATTTTAAATATTTTCAAATCCAGTACACCAGTAGTCTCCAAGATTTTTTGATCACACACCCTTATCAGTAAAAAAATTTCAAGTGCACACCCCAATATATATTTATAGACCATACACATGTACTACTGTACATGTACATTTGTGCTGTGTATATATATATATATATATAACATCTGTTATTATTAATAATATTGTATTATTATTATAAAAATACCTAGAAACAACAACTTTAAAAGGATAAGTTAAAAATAAAATATAACACCACTGTTACATTTAGTGTTTGGGGTTTATTTATTTTTTATTTTATTAGTACTAAAAAAAAAAAAAATCTTTCTTCTCCCCAACAGGTTGGTTTGCTCATGCTCTGTGGTGTGCAAACCCCACTTTGGAGATCACTGCATTAGACCACCCCTCCAGATAACATGTGTTTGTGCTATGGTTACACCAGTGCAGAGATAAAACAGAAATACAACATATATTTATCAGAAACGTATTGATAGGGCATAATTGTACCATAGAGGTTAGTGAGACCCAGAAACACAACCGTTTCTGTTACCTTTGTTATGAGTACTCTGCTGTACAGCAGTAGGGTTGGGCAGGCAGCTGTAGAAAGCAGAGAGTGCATCCTAAGCAAATCAAAACCAGACTCAGTACTGAACATCTGTTAGTGCCAAGAGGCACTCATGTGATTGTTCCATGTAGACCTCATTGCCCTTATCTTCATTGTGCTGTGAAGCAGTATGAGTGGAATGAGACCGTATAGGGAGCAAAAACAAACTGTCAAAATGTTTCACTAGCCTTAGGCCTGAATATTTTGTCTCTTCTCCAAAAAGTATATATAAATCAGGTAATCACAAATGACAGCAGCATCACTGAAAATTCAGTGTCTAAAAGTTAGATAATAGAATACAAAGTAGCCATTCAGGCTCTGTTTATCATCATTGGGCAGAAACAAGCCCCTGCCAGAGTGGTGCTAATCTCATCCCCTTTCAAATACTTAAGCTAAGTCAAATAAATTAGTTTCTGAAGCTGCCTTCATTTTTCTAAGTTGAATGTGAGGCAGGTCATGGTAACAAACACCATCACAAATACACAGTGTTTGAAACCTTAAATTAGGACAGGTACATGCCACCCTGTCTGCCTGTTCTACTGCACACACCACATAAACTTCCACTTGAAAATGCTTGAGATAAAGTTTCCCTCACTATATATATGTAATCAGCTTCATTTCTTACCCTATGTGCTGGTTCTGACTAGGATACAGGATTTTTTCCATAGTATGAGACTAAGATGAGGATTTGTGCTGAGAACAGTATTGATAACACAGGGATGCTTTTGTTACTCCTGAGCAGTGCTCACACACAGTCAAAACCTTTTCTGCTTCTCACCCCAGCCCACCAGTGAACAGCCTGGGGGTGCATAAGGGCAGGGGAGGAAACACAGGCAGGAAGCTGACCCCAATTTACCCAAAATATATTCTCTACCATATGGAGTTATTCCTAGCATTTAGAGCTGGGTGAAGAAAAAGCAAATGAAGAATTTTGGACTGATGACATTTACCTTCCCAAGTCACTGTTACACATGATGGTGCCCTGCTTTCCAGGGTATGACTGAACACCTGCCCACTCATAAGAAGTGGTGAATTCATTCATTGTTTTACTCTGCTTGTGTGCACAGCTTTTGCTTCGCATATTAAACCGTCTTTATCTCAACTCATGAGTCTTTTCACTTTTATTCTAACAGTTCTCTCCCCCATCCTGATGCAGGGCGGAGGAGTGAGCAAGGAGCTGTGTAGGGCTTAACTGCAGGTGGGGTTAAACTAAAACACTCTACATTATCTGGATAGGAACACCAGTGAGACAAAAAACAAGGGTACCACTATAACTTTTTCACTGTCACCCTGTTTTCATATTGCTTTCTATTATAGCTCTTATTTAATTTTGGCATTTAGATTATATTGTATACCAGTACTATCAGCTCCAAGACTTGTGCATTCACATGATCACAGCTTTCTGACCATTAGACAAGAAATACATGAATTATTATTCAAGCAATTATTTACATTTTGGTAACATCTACAGGATTGTACCATCTTACTGTATACTTTGGACAAACTATCTGCCTTGTTAACCCCTGAGCCAAAAAAAAAAAAACAACCAAAAACATGGAGAAATTATACATTATACAAAAGAGCTAGTAGCATATCAACTGCCTTTGGTATGCTGGTTAGGAGGAAAGAGAAAAGTTAGAAAGAGAAAACTGATGAATAGGGAAGTAGGACAATGAAGGAAGAGGAACAAGAGGAAGGACAGGCAGCGAGAATAACAGGACAAGACAGCCCATGGGAATAAATACACAGTCTGTCAAATGAGAACAGCAGTTTTCACTGCTCAGTGCATCCAGAGCAGCCTCTTACCAGCACTGAAATGAACAGTCAGTGGGCTGAAATAGTGGGTTTCTCTATCACACAACAAGGACTTCAATCTACAGCCAAGACGAGTCCTGGCATTCCCAGATATCAGGCCTGCTCCAGAAAGATGTGCTGAGGACCTTTGTGTTAATGTACCTGTGATGTGAGTACAGAGAAAAGGGATATAAACACAGACAGGTCTTTGTCTACTGTCAGCTTGGTCTGCTGCTGCTCCTGCTACTCTCAAGTACTCTCTAAACATCAGGATGACCACAGGCATGGTACACACCATTGGAAGAGACAAAATATGTCTCTTGGGAAAAAGACCTGTTTACTGTTCATATTATCCAAGGCATCTTCTCCTCTTTTTGCAATGTAAAAAATGCCTTTATGTGGTACAGACCTTCTCAATACTCACAGCAACTCATTTCTCCTTTCACTGCTACAAGTTCTTTTCTATTTTTGGCAATTTTTTAGTACTGTTAACACAGTGAAGCCAAAGTACTAAAATTAGCAAAATATCTAAATATTGAGGGAGACAGAAGCATTTTGTGCTTTTCTCAGTTTTTAATAGATCTATCACTCTGCTGCCAGTTCACTGCCATGTATATTGCATCAATTGTAGCAGTCATACTCCTAAAAGGTCAGAGTGCTCTTTTACCTTAGACCTTTAAAAACAAAATCTTCCTCTTATTCTTTTGTTTTTATTACAACTCTCTCTCAACTTCAGAAAAAACACTTTCTATCCTCTTTCAACAGGTAGCTTTTATTTTATACTTCTGATATATGCTTAAATATATGCCATTAGGCTACCTATTTAATAAGTATTTTGGCCAAATTTTACTATAGCACTTCTCTCATTGCTTCAGAAATTTTTTCCCATCCCAAGAGTACATTATCTTTTCCTCTTTAATTGTTGCTTTAGGTGTTGTAATTATTGAATCATGGCATATTCCAGTCCTGGAAGTATCTGCATTCTGGAAATGTAAAAATTAGATCTCTCACAAGCCAATTTCTACCACTTAAAAAAACTTTTCAGAAGGAAGACAGCCCTGCATATGATCATGAAACATATAATAAATCACGATATTTCAGAAAATATTTAATGGTCTATTTGTGTACGGAATATATTCTTAGAACAGTTTATCAGTTGGTTTTGCTTCAAGGAACTTAAAAGCACTATCTGTGTTTAATTTTCGTGTGTCACAGTAAAGATCTACAGCCAGCAGTAACAGAATGCACTCCAAATGCAAAACTTCCACTTGAACTAGACAGGTAACCTTGTGCTTAGACACCCTCAACTTTTTTGTTTGTTGAAACCTTTTATAACTAACTTTTCATGTTATTCAGTAATTAATATCTTTAGCATGCTGTAACATACTACAAGTAAAATTGAAATAACAAATCCCTTAGGTTTCAGGCTATGTTTTCCTGTCAGACAGAATCTTTGTAGATTTTGTTCATCTGCCTGCTTTAATAGTCCTCTTGTTTAAAATAATCTTAGCAATAATAAAAAATAAAACAGAATTATAAAATGAGCAAATATCACAGGGCTTGTTTTCTCAAATATATTTTAAGAAATCAAGCAAATAAAAAAAGGACTAATGAATTTAACAAATTACAGAAGTAATTTTAGGCTTTCACAAAGGTCACTGTGAAAGATTTTGTATTTAGTGAAGTCCTCAGTACACACTTCACGTCTTCACCTGCAGACATTATAACCTGCATCTTCCAGCAATTTAGTTTTGGAGAGAGTATCTGCAAAAGAACAGTTACCCTGTCAACAGATGACATACTGTAAAAACACATGGAGTATGGTCTGTTCTTCAGAGAATTTAAGGTCTTTTCTTGCAAATATTAGGGCTCTTTCCAGTATTTAAATTTTACCACTTCTAAATTCTCATTTTCAGTAAGGGTGCTTTGTTTTCATTTACAGACTTTTCTCACCTCAAAGAAAGATTATCTGTTCAGTATTATCAAAATTTAAAGTACAGTTTGCAACCCTGGTATTTGCTTTGCCACCTGGAAAAAAATGAAGTAACCACAACAGACACAATTTATCTGTGATTAGTTGCAGCTCCTAAAAGCCTTATACAACCACAAATATCAAAACCACCACTATTTCCTACACACAGGGGAGGTGCTGCTTTTCCTCTGAGGAAACAGAGAGAACATAAATATTGTCAATAGACCAAAAGGCTGGAACCTTCATTTTGTTATATGCCAAGAGATAGAGATGCAAAGGCAGGATTGGTCAAGTGCCTTCTCACAGTCCTACTCAAAAGGACCAGATGGATTCCCCCAGAGTCTAAATATCATCACACCAGCCAGAGATTCTGTAATCCAGAAGGGAAGGAAAAAAAATAAGGAAGGCTTTGTGGTAAGGTCCATATTTACTACCCTGATACAGGCCAATAATGATCAAAAGAGCTAAGATTTTCTGAATTCAGAAAAAAAAATGTACAAAGTTACTTATTACCCTCATAACATTTCTGATTTATGCAAGCAATGGATGAATGGGACCTCCTAGTTACTGAAAAGAAGAGAAAAGATGAATATGCTCTACATACTGATTCCTCTGTTAGAAAGCAATTCTTCAAATTTAATAGTGAGGAGTTTGGCTCAGTGACCAACAAACTGAGCTGCAGCTCAGATAAGCCTTTGGGTTATTGCTGTGCTCTATGACCATCCCAGTGGGCCTGACAGATGGGCACCTTGGCTGACTTCTGCAGCAGCAGATATGACCTCAGTTTTACACAGTCCAACAGTCTTTAATGTCTCTTAAAATTCACTCTCATGAAGACTTGGAGTTCTTTAACCATGACATCTTCTTCCATAGTCTTTTTTATGGTTCAGTTTAGCTGTCTCAACACAGATTTAATACATTGTCTCCATTTGTTCTTTATATCTTAATTGCATAATTAAACTGAAAGACTAGGATTTTAAATGTAGAAAATGTAACTTTTTTCATCATAGTCTATAACCCAACCAGTTCTACTTCTTTACTGAATTGTTTCAGGGACTGCCATAACAGATTATAAAGCTCTAAATCATCTGTATGTAGTATATCCAGAAAGCAATTCCAGTTTGAATTGAAAGATACCAACAGGTGCACAATTCCTCTGACTGCCAGAAAGGACCGTCCAAATACATCCCAGTTTGTATTTTTCCAGATACTCAGCTCCACATTTTCTTTAGCTGTAGTTCATGTTCTACAGTCAGAGGAAAATTTGTTCCCAATGATATCGTGTGACAGCTGCTACACATGGCATCACTGCATGCACTGTCTGTTGTAATCACTAACAACAAAATTTAATGCTGCAGAGTGGCACACATTTGAAGTGCATGTAATTGTTCATTTTCCTTCAAATGACAGCACCATTAAAGACAGTGAAATATTGGAATGTGCAACATTTCTATTCTTTAACCTTGTACCTGCTATCAGGGAAGGGTCTTGAGACCACTTTACATGAATGTAGAGATTTCAAGAGCAGAAGCTTCACTAAGGGCATTAATCTTTCAATTAATTATATAATGGTGAATAAATTAATCTCTAAAAATACACAGTTAATGTTCCAATGACATTATTTTAAAAAGATAAGTGTATGAATTGTTTTGTAACGTTGAACACACAACACTAGTATCCCATAATTCTGCAAAACTTATTTCTCCTCTCACATCCACAAAAAAGATAGTACATTCAGCTACACTGCCTTGGTTCTGAAGGCATGAACTCCTCACAGTATTTCAGAAATGTCTCAGGAGGAAATCTGAAAGAACAGGTGGGCAAATTAGAAGAAACCAAATTAAGTTGGGCGAGGCAAAAAAGACCATTGACTTCAGAGAGTAACTGTGAGATTTAGATTGAAAAAAGGCTAATAACGAACTCACAAAAACAAACGTTATTGCTGCATTGCTGATGAAACCTACACCTAATATTCATGCAATCATCAGGAACATATTCTTTTTTATCATTTAAATTTTGGGCAAAGGTTTGTATATCCCTATCATACTCTGAGTGCCCATGAAATGGCAGTAATTAATGATGAATCATTTATTCACTGAATTTAATCTCTTCTTATGCTTGAATACTGACACAATTAGCACGCAGTTCTTAGACTTATGCTTTAAAACTGGTGTATCCAATTATTTTTCATGAATATTTCTTGATAGACAGATTGAAGATGAGTTGTTCTTACTGAAAATATCAGAGCATCAGAGTTTCAACAGGCAGATGGAGCAGATTATTTTCAACAAGCTTTGAGGGAAAATGTTTCCAGTATGGCCCATTTCATTATGTCAGATATCCTAAACTATCCAGTGTTGAGTTAGGTCATTCTTGCTGTCATCAAGAGGTCACGATCCCAAAGAAAGCAATAGGTGATTCTGCACATAATATTATGTGTCTCTGCAGGAAGGAAAATGAATGTCACACGCCTGCTCTTCTGCAGCTGTCAGTCAGGGGATATCATTGTTAACATTTGCCATGCTGCCTTTAAGAGGCAGTTGCAGGATGTGCCTTTTAACTCAATGCCATGCTTGGATCCCATCACGACAAGCTGAGAAAGGCTTTTAGATATGAAATTTCTCCTCTCATTTCAATAAGGTTCAGAAGGCTCTTTGATTTCACATTGCTTTCTAGAGAGTGACTATTAGAGGTGCTTGTATGTAGTTTGGAGCAGCACAAGAGAGCATTGGGTCTCTTGTTCTTTACACCACAAGAATAATTAGCCTGAAAAAAATCACCCAGACAGCTGGGCATCAAAAACTATTCTTAATTAAACTAAGCAGTACCTACTTTTATACTGCAGTTCCATTTTCTACTAGCTTCTGAAAATCAGGATATACTTTCTGGTCTACAAAAACTGAGACACATCCAAATTGTCTGGCCAATTCCTTCATTGCTGTCATGTCTTGTGATCCTAATGCAGTCAACAGCAAGAAGTACTTGCAAAGCCTATTCAAATATGTATACTAGACAGTCTATGACCCAGATTCCACTTGTAACCCACAGAATACCATAAAGTTACTTCTGAATTGTTTATTCTCCCTCCATCTGTCACCTTACAGTGATCATCAGCCTGTTTCCTTCAAAACATCTATGCATTTTATTAAAAAGAGCTTCTTCTAAAGCATCATTTCCATAATTGAACATGAGTGCCTAACACAACACAATGTGCTGAAGTCACTGAGGCAGAATTATAATGGATGTAAATCCAAACCAGCTCTTCCTCTCCTCCTAGGGTGTAAAGAATTAAAGATGTTATTTTTTTTCTAGAACAAAAGATTTTGCTATGGGACTAATTCAAGCATTCACTTCATCCATTTCCAGATTTCAGCATATTTTTTTCTATGCAGCAGATGATGTATAATGCAATTAAGAGCTCTGGAAAAGGAGTAATACTATCACTTAAATGTTATGAAAAATCTCGTAAAACGCTAACTTGAAAACATGACCAACATAAGTATTTCTTTATTCACCTATAACAGACTAATTCTCTTGAGAAATCCTAACAAAGCTGGAAAATCTTGCCTGCCTAGAAAAGAACAGCTTTGCTATTTCTCTGTCATTCAGAGGACACTACGCTCCAGAGCACAGGAACATGATATTAGATGGAATTGGATGGGTCCTCAAGCCTATTCCCAGTGACAGCAAACTGTCTGGCAACAGATTCACTGAACATCACTTTGGGTCCTCATTCAATAACAACCAAAAGTTGAAGGCCTGTCTCCAAACACTTTCAAAAAACCAGGAAGCTGAAGAAATAGCAGTCAAGCATTACAGCAATTCACACAATGCAAGAGAATATGAAATGCTTACAGAGCAATCTTGCTTCTGGAATTAATACCTAAAGCCCACTGTCAGGGCTTGAGAGCTTACATAGAAAATTTTTTCAGCAGGACAGTAGCAAACTTGCTTCCTAGGGCACCTTTCTGCAGAAGTTCAGGTCTGGGTATTTTTTACATCCAGAGCTAACCTGCAGCTCTCTATTCACATAATGGGAGATAAACGCAGGGAGAGAAACACCCTTGAGAGAGAAGACACAGTTCTTTCTCCATGCATTGTGTCACAGCAAGGAGCAATACAACATAACCCACTGGTTATCCACAGCTCAGCACTCAGAATCTTGCTGTGGAGGACCCGAGGCTACAAGTATGAACTGCTGCCCCAGGAACACTGGACAGCACATCCTGGGCAAATGTGAAGGAGAAGAGGGTTAAGCACTTTAGCTTGTCAATATATATTTGCATAAGACAATATCCATCCAGAAGAAAACCATTACACTCCCTGGTGCTGGAGAATTAAGGAAAAGTCAGAGAAGGGTGCTGTAAAAGTGACTCAGATAAAATAATATTTTCTTTTCTAACCTGGGTGCCAGAGGACACAGATTACATTGAACCTGTTGCAACTCCACCTCAAGCACATGCTCACAATGAATTCATCTTGGGCATTGATAAGTACAGTGGATGAACTGATGCAGAAGCTTGTGCTTAGCACATCACTGAGACCTTTGACATGTCCTAGTCCAAATCAGCCAGTTAGGCAGGTCTTGGGCTATCTACATATTTGTGAAAAATGCTCACAAATTTCATAACTGTGAAGACTTAGTCAGATTTGCATATTAAGAGCTAACTTCTGTCCACAGTTGAAGAAAAAAACAGCTCCTACTCCAGCTGAAAATAGTGCAGAGAGTTAAATTCCTTCACTATTTGTTTCCATCTGCTGTCTTTGCAATGGCCTCTTTATATCCTGCAAAGGTTAGGCAGCACCTAGGTGAAAAACCACATTATGGCACTGACAATTTATTTAACTGTGGTGATATTAAATTGCTGTGTATGTAGGAGAGACACTATCACAGAAACACATTTCTCCTCTTTCATTTTCTCAGGGTCTGTTTTTTACAGCCTAAAGCAACACACTAACCACTCTACTCTTAGAGCGGCAGCAGGTAAAGCATGTTGATGAATCCCTTCATCACGTAGTGTCCTGGGGAGATGCTCATTACATGCTTCCTCCAAAAAAGCAATAAGAAGCCTGTGGCTTAGGTGCAATTAAAATCTTGACATTTACCACACACAGTACTTACAGTTACTATGATCTTTGCAGTTTGCCACATTGAGTACTGAATTTTACCAATACTATATGAAGGTAAATATTGCCATGCATTTAAGTTGTATGCACTGATGGTGTCTTATAAACAATGTATCAATCATCAAAAATAAAAGCCTTTACTTGATGCCCTTATTTTTTTCTTGGGCAGGAGGGGGAGAGCAAGGAGGGAGATAATTTTAGAAACAAACTTTATTCCTCTTTTTATTTTCAATAATTACTAAGAGGAAAAAATACCCAGTATTTACTGCAAGAACCCTAATTTCAGAGGTAAATAAGAGGCCATTCATTTAAGACCCCAAACAGAGTTCTGACCACATTATCAGCATGCTTTGTACATTTCAGATATTTTCTTCTTTGTTTGTTTCCCAAAGTAACGAAATTTATACAATTAGGTCATGGTATCCTATGTGGAACAATGTACCCTTTTTCTGGCATATTGCAAGAGGTCTACCAGATGTTTTAAGAGTTTTGCCGAACTTTGATAGAGAGGTAGAGGTCCAAAAGCTTATTAAGTACATTCATCTTTTCTGAAAGCACAAGGCTGATTAGAGACAAGATTCAGTTAGGTGTTCTCCCCTGGGGAAAGGCTAATCTCAGTTTTTGGTAGACATCATAGCACCAACACAGGAAAGACACATCAAATGCTCCAACAACAGATAAAACTTTAATCCAAGTTCTCACCCAATTCAACCATAATGTGTTAAGCCACAGTTAACAAGACTACATTATGCCCCTGCTCATTGAAACTCTTTGTTCTTTAATTTCAGACCCAGAGATGTTTGCAGCTTAGAAAATCCCAAAGCCTTTTATATGCTCAGTCTCCTACAAAAAACAAATAAATTCAGGGAATATGGATTGATCAAATAGCTATTAAATGTTCCAACTACACTTCATGGTCCAGGAAATGCTGGTGAATCAGGTTCTACATATATAAAACTTCAGAGGTTTATTTCTGGAAAAGGCTTTAGCCACAGACAGAGACCTGAGATTTCTGAACTTTTTATTAGACCACATTCAGGTGCATTAAGGCTCTTATGTTTTGTGAATTCTAAGTAATTACTGTAATCATAATTAAATTTCACTGACTGCTTTTACAAGAAAAAATCAGGTATTTGCTACCACATCCCCTAAATGGAACAGCATCCACATGACTTTAACTGCAAAAATAAACTAGAGATGTAAATCCCCTTGTTTTAATCACAGATATAAGAGAAGCTCTTATTCTCACACAATCCTTGTCACACTTTCATTCTCTTTTCCTGATGCTCTCAGAGACTTCTCTCTTTTGTTAATTTTCTTTGTTGTAAGTTTTTTTAAACTGTAATTGGATGATCTTCCACATTTTGGGTAACTTCTTTGCCACAGGCAATCCTGGAAAAGTCCTGTTTGATGAAACTGAGCTGCTGAATTAGCAAAGGACAGAATAGAGATGTGATACTTTGTTCATAGTGGAAATTCTTTTTAAACAGAAACTACTTTTAAGGCCAGCCATGAGAAAATAAATGGGTTTGTAGGCTCATATTCTTGTATTCTATTTTCTGCCAAATAAGGTTCTGAATTTACAGATATTGTCTGCTTGTATATCTGAGGTTGTGGGTCTTAACCCGCACACTTGTTATTCTCAATCTTAGAGATTCCAAATTAAAAGGCATCACTTGAACTAATTTCCCCAAATAATTTTTAAGTTTTGCACCTTCTGTGAGTGTGCATGTGTGCTACCCTACAGGTAAAGGCACTCTCCTAGACAGGTGGGCTCTGGCTGCAGTCAGCCTGGCGAGGTCATTCACACATCTCCAAAAATCAGCACCCACTAGTGCTAGAGTAGCCCTACAGATGATCACAGCATCAAATGAAACTCCTGATCACAGCCACTGTTTCAGACTTCTCTGAGGATTTTTGAAGTGTTGAGGACATGGCATGCTTGCAACCAGAAGCTCCAAGCAGGAACTTTCAAAGGAATTAATTGGAAATCTAAGAGTTAAGTTGGAAAAAATGACAGCTGGAAGGCCATCTGGGGCTCTGACCTTATGTCATACTACAGAATTAACTACCTATTGTTCATCATTAGTTCTTATTTGTCATCAACAACTGCATCTCTTGTTTTCCCTTCCCCCCCTCTCTTAACCTGAAAGGCTTTCATGAGCAAGTTATGAGAAGTTAAAGCTTTTTTTCTGCCCCACAAAGATCCTGTGGTAGCACATAGCATTTGTAATGCTTTCATTTCACCTAGTACTCTGCCATCAGCTTTGGGATTTTGATCTCTGTCTCTGCTTTCATACAAGGACCATTCATTCTTCTCCCCACTGCCACCACAAATATTTATATATACATATCCTAAGTTCTGCAACTCAGCACAATCAATAAACAAAACCTGAAAACCAGGAACCACTCATATACTGGAAAACAGCACAGGATGTTGCATCTAAAACTAAATCAAAAGTAACTATTTTCTGACAACTAGTTTAATGTATTAAATAGTTCAAGTTCACAAGATAGTTTTATTTCCTTTCTTTTCGTAAGTCTGAAATGGATAAATACCATTTCAGACTTATGAAAAGAAACAAAACTATTTTTGTTTGTTTCTGCCCTTCAAAATTTGTTTTGCTTCAATAATTTTGTTCCTCATGATGCATAACATCAATCAATAATCAAGAGATTAAACCTAATGTTAGGTTTTATAATGAACTTGTATTAAATGCAAAAGATAAGACAAATACACACCATTTTAGCATTGTTTAATCCATTAGCTTATTCCTACAGATTCAGTAGTATTAGGATTACTTTAACACAAAAATTACAGGTTCTTGCCCTCATCTCCTCACACCGCCTCTGTGATAGAATGATTGCTTTATTTTTTTATCCGGCTATCAGTGAACAATGATTTCAGTAAGAATAAAATGTTGATGGAGCAAATTAATTGGAGAAGGGCTGAGGCTAATCTTGGTGTCTCATTATGTTACATTTTAGTGGTGTCAGCCTATACTCAGTTGCTTAATTGTCTAAAATCTATTTATTCACGTGTATGAAAAGGAATGAACTAGAATGGTGGGAAATTCACTAATTGTAGAAGCAAAGAATTAATAATGTTGAGTATGCAAAAGCAACAGCACTGTGTAAACTCTCTCACCATGCTGTCAACTGCACATGGCACAGTCTGCTAAATGGTGAATCATGAAGATCTTCTAACACTGGGATTCCTCTCCTTCAGAGATATCAAAGGAGCTTTTGCACAAACGACTGAGATTCAAGCTCAGTTGCACAGGTGAATATTTGGTGTTGCATTCATCTTTTTATTGGTTTATAGGGTTTTTTATTAATAAAACGTAATTCAAAAAAGCAGTCACATCTGATATGCCCAATAATCCATAAGCTAAAACTGCTTCAAGAGCAACCTCTTCTAAGTGAAACTGTGATTTAGTATAAAACACATTCTGCAAGCTAAAAGCTACATGTTTTTAATTGGATTGTAAAATCATATCTCAAAATTGGAGTGAAAAAAATATTTGTGGATGTATTTCATTTCTGTTGTGCAAGACAGAGTGAGATAGAGTATAGGAATTTTGTGCACCACCAAAAGAAACATTTACTCAAGACTCATGTTTCATTTGAATAAATCCTAAATTTTATTCATTTAAAATTGAATAAAATTACCAAGTCATCAATCAAAATACCTTCCTAAAGAACTGATAAACTGCTTGAGCAAGAAAGGATGACTTGAGGATGCAGAGGGAACCCAAACTCAACTTTCAAGCTTTGATTCTGCACAACTGTTCTGTCCCTGAGCAAATCCTAAGACCAAGAGTGTACAAAAGGATCATCTGGGTTTCTGAGTCTGATTCCACTCTGTCTCAAGCAAATGAGAATTGAACAGTTCTTTTTATAAACTGCTCTGGTCCACTCTCAAATCTTGCTCTGTTTTCCTTCCCTTCCAGTGCATAAGTTAAACTAAACTGGACAGAATTCAGGGGCTTACTTCCCTGTTTAGAAAGATATTACACTGCCTAGAATATTATTTCCTAACAAAACATAACTGTATTTTGTTAAGCACTTTATTAGACTGCACATAATGTAAACTCAAAGCTGATAACAGATAACAGAAGATATCCACCAAACCTTTCTTCACTTTGTTTATGTTCTTTGTTTCCCTTCTTTCACTTTTCATTTGCACTGTTTTCTTCTGTCTAAACTATGTAATTGGACTAGGGGAAAAAAAGCATTTGAACACTATGTATTCTACCCTTTAAGCCTGTACATCATCTTTTCACACACAAGGCATTCTGTGACTGTATAACAACAGAAATAACAAATGAGCAGAAAGAGTTTTTTAGAAGGAAACAGAAAGTGATTCTCCAGCCAGTGCAGAGGTCCTTGAATGCCTTTCACATTCCTCCTGAAAGGCACCTGATGTGCAGGTAGCCCAGAGGGGCTTGTCACAAGCTTTCAGTGCCTGTGGCAAGTGTGCATATGGGAACTGATGCTCTTCAATCACCAACACAATTCCTGAACACATCCAAATGTCCTCTTCCAAAAACCTGCCTTCTTTGAAATTGTTTATTAGAGAAGGCAAAGAAAGATAAGACAACCCCAGTTAAACTGTTCTTAGCTAATCGAACTTACAATTTCATGGACATTATTGTAAAAAACTGGCCATTACCATTACTCTTTCTTTGAAAACTCCTTCTGCATCTCAATTGAACATTTGCCATCACATGAAATCCTCCACTCCCCACCTAGAGTTTAGATTCTACAAAGGTCCAAAGAAGAAAAAGCATCCTCAAAAAGTTCCATGGCTTTAAAAGCCTCTGTACAGTCATCAGTGCCAACTCATGTACATTTGATTAATTAAAATATCAAAGCAATTAAGGGATTCAACAATGAAATGTACATTAATTAGAATAAAAAAGTTAATAACTAAGCCTGTAAAAACCTATACCATGAACAACATTCTCTAGGTTACTTTTTAATTATTACACCAATTTTTTTGCACTTAATCAGAGGAAAAAAAGAAAAACCACATTTTGCACACATTTTAGCAACAGAAAGAATTTCATGTTGGCTCTAACATTTCACTTCTCTGAAAGCAGCATTATAGTTTACAGAGTTAATGATTCTGTGAAAAAAAAAAGAAAAACATTACCTAGCCAAAACATTTTAATGAAAGATCATTAATATTGCTACCTCCTGAATAAGCTTTGCAAGGATTTAATGCATAAAATACCATAATGTGGAATTAATTATGAGGTTTGACAATTCTCATAAATTGAGCAGCATAATTATCTGCACTTTGTTAAGTGCATTACCATATTAGGTAAAATATTTACAATCACATAACTCAATTTACTGGCCCTAGCAAATGCTGCAATGCATGTCATAGCAAATGCAACATGCCAATATATGCCAAACCCAATAGGAATGTATGACAATGCACGTGGCAGAGTGCATGCAGACCTACAGCCTTCATCTGCCTCCCATCTGAGCAGAGCAGCAGAAAGGGCCTCAGCTTGTGCTTTATTCCCTCATCCATGAGAACTCTGCAAAGTCACCAAGGACCTGGGCAGGCTCTGATGAGCTATATAGGCTCCCATTCTACCGTGAAAACAGGTTTTCATGGTACTCATACCAAACTTCAGCTTCAACTTTTATAAAATGAAGGTTCCTATATCTTGGCACTACAAAACATCATTCTCTATCATCATTCTGGAGTCTAAGATGTTCCAGGATTTTCATGCTGTATTAAAGGAAGGGGGCCATGCAGAAGATAGGCATCCATCCACTCACCCTCAAAATAAAGGAAAATAGGAATCCCTACAAAAAATTAAGAACTTCCCTACAAGTTTAGTTCAGATTTTTTGTTCCCATTTTTAAAAGAAAAGAGATCTTAACTTGGTACTCCTGCAAACAGGTATGGTTGATCTTACCTGAGAGAGCATTAACATCCTTGGGATTCCTTAATGGCAGTTGAACACTTCCAGCATAAATGTTTGCAGGAATTATCAAGGTGTTGAGAAATATATGGTTTTCTTAGCCCTCCATCCCTCCCCTAATATCTACAAATTACACAGATGCATGCATTTCAATGGAGTCAGTTTTGAATTCCACAACTCCTTTGTTCTTGTGTTTAGAAGGGGGTTGAAATTTTGTTCCTCTCTCTATGACAGCCCAGCCACAGCACTTGAGGAAGCATCCCTCAAGTGAATGAGAAGAGAAGATGACTTATGAAGGCATATGAAGGGCAATGTGCATCCCTGTATGCTGTTGTAGAGTATGCTCCAGAAGGATGTGGCAGGAAAATTTTGGGATGCATACAGACACAGCAACATAGGGATTTATCTGCATGACACCTGTGCTACTCAAGGGTATTGTTTTGAAACTCATTCTCTTGATTAATTGCCTAGTCAAAATATCCTGCTTTTTATGAAGAATATTAAAGACAGACTGGCATTTTTGTTAGAATATCAGCATTTTAAACAATTAGTTCTCTTTCAGTTTCTTCTAGAAAGTGATGAAAAGTCTCTAATCATTATGTATTTAAGAAAGTAGAGGAACAAACAACTCTGTTTTCATCATACAAAACTCTGTCCTTGAGAGGACCTAAGAAACACTTTGTTTCCTGGCAAGAGAAAAAAAATTATCTTTTTTTCATAAGTTGTGAGTTTTCACAATATGCATATTTCTGTCATCCCAGTTTAAAGTGGTGGTATCACAGCTTGCAATTTGCATAAAAATCATTCATTTATAACAGAAAAAAAATCAATGCAAGAGTTTTTCTAAATATTAGTGAGGCATACACATATGCTTGTTTTTTCTGAAACAAGAGCAATTCTTGAAATATTTTTGAATTTTTTTGAACCGAATTCTCTGGAACTCTGTGGAAAGTTTATTAGGTAATAGAATTGAGGGAATTACTTCTATCTGAAGGGTTACCCCAGTCTGAACACCTGAGAGAGAGCTGTTACTGCTAAGCTACCCCACTGCATGTTTAATAGCAAACGTGGTTACTATGACTCAGGGCACAATGTGGGCTCCTGGCTTCCAACAACAGAAAGAAAATAAGAAAAATAAAGACAAGAATATCTCTTTGACATTTACAATCAGACATCCTTTGCATTTCGTATTGCAAGAATACTGTCAGCATTGTAACATTCAACTCAGTCAACCCTTCTACATCATTCAGCAGAGCAAAGCTCAAGAATCTTGTATTAGCATGGCATATTAAAAATAGCAGCCAGTGACAATCCAAACAGTAGAACAAGTAAGGAAGGTCATAAAGAAGTAAAATGAGAAGTAAAAATCCCACTGATTTCCCAGAACACATTGAAATTTACCATAATATAAAGGAGGAAAGATAGTGGGCATTACCTACTATCATCTCCCTACCATTGAGGCAGATCTATCACAGTACAGTAAATAACAATGGGCATGAAGTCACACATCTATTACATAAACACAGAATGATGAATAGCTCTTTTCTCACTTTGCTTTCTCTTCAGAGGATAAAAAAAACAGCACTGTCTACTTTAACAGTTTCCCAGACATCCATATGACTGCTCAGAAAAGTAGACTATATATCATGCACATACACCATTTATTAACAACATTTAGCCTATGGAAGGTAGGAAAGATAATTACTGGGTAACATTAATGTTTATGATTACTTTTTTCTGATAGATATTACCATTCAGACAAAATTGTTGAAAAATCTTGAAAATGAAGTCTCAGTTACATTTGTTCATTTTTTCTTTTTAATATCAGAAGGCATAATTGCATCCAATCAGATTAAATATTCATTTTCTGTTTCATTTTATAGCTATCAAAAATAAAATTACACTGTAATTTGAACAAAATATGCTTCAGCTGTAATAGAGAAGTTTGTACAGAAATCAAAATGCATTTTCCCCCTCTCTCAATTCATAAACTATCAGTTCTCAAGAATTCTGAAGAAAGAAATTCCAATTTTCTTTTAGGGCTAATCTAACATTTGAAAGACCAGAGACTACATGACTGAGTCAGTGGCTTCATATGCAGCTGTACAATAACAAAAATTCAACTTAGCCAAGTTACAAACCTTCACCCTCAAGTTACCAGTACCCCTGGCACAGCAGCAGATATGGTCCTACACAGTTTAAAACACCTTGAAGAATAAAGACATTCAGGAGGGACATACAATTGTACAAGGTACATTTATAAGGTAAATTCAAACCTGTCTGCATTCTGCTCTTAGTACTTAGATAGTATGGAACAGCAGTTACTATTAAAACTGAAATATCAGCTTTGCATAAAGAATATTAATATTCATAATACAGTTTTTAAAAGACTTTTGGATGAACAGTTAAAAATTGGGAGTGGGGAGAGGGAAGGAACTTCCAAGGATCAAAAACAGTGAGTAGAAGGAATAGAAAGAAACAGTCAAAACTCAGCACTGGAAAAGGTTAATAAACATGTGCTCTAGAAATGCCTACAAGGGCTTGATTTGTTTAATACAAAAATCTTCAAAAGGAGAGGGAGTGTATTGAATTGAAAGATCGGAAATTTCATAAATGGCATAAAATTATTTGAAATAAACAAGAACAGAGAGAAAAGACAAAGTATTCACAAAGATAGATAAACAAATATGTCATAGAAAAATATTGACTATTGACAAAAACAGTGGAGAGCAGGCTGGCAGAAATACCTGGAATTGTTCACACACATCATTGGGTTCTAAATCAGCTGTTGCCATTTGTTAATAAACTTTGAGTGTCAGAACAGATTGCTTTTGGAAATAATTTGCTTGATACCCAGCAGCCCACAGAAAAAGCTTACAATTTGTCAGGATGCATAAAGATTGGGGCTGAGAATAAAAATGAGATTACAATGACACTACATAAATCAACAGTAAAGCTTTACTTGGAGTGTTCAGTCATGGCTACACAGCTTACCAGAGATATAAATGAAATAAAGGATCCAAGAAGTGACAACTGAAACCATTAAACTGAAATTACTTCATATCTTATAACCCAGAGTTAAGTAAGGAGGCACACTATGAAGCAGGTAACTGGATTCTCCTGCATACCATTTGTAGCATCCAAATGAGAATATTTAACAAGTGAGGTTAAAATGGTAAAATGGTAGCAGAAGGAAATTATAATGGATATTAATTTTCATGCTTCAGGAAATCTAAGTATCAACCACTAAATGCCTGGGGTTACAGAACACTCTTTGGATAAGTATCTCTGCCAGAGACTAAGTAAGATTTTGGTGTCTTTCTGTTCCAGGTATTGAGGCCACCACTGGAGACAAGATATTGACTTGCAGTGTCTGGCTCAGTCTGACAGTTCCAGGGTTTCACTGTTTTAACTGCAGCCACAGATCACAAAAGAGCTGATACCAAGCGTATATTGCTAACATCCATCATGAGGCATTGCTCACACAATTTTTAAAACTTACAGTTCTCCAGGTAGAAAGCAAAGCCTTCTAAAAAAATACTAAATATTTAAAACTAACAGAAACCATCTCAAGACAAAAAGGCATACTGAGAGGCAAAAGAAATTTTCTCGGAAAACTCAAGTGCCTCAACAACTTTATCAGATGTACCTTCTTAACATTAAAGCATCTGATTCTAGACCCTGAGATTGGCTCAGTTGGTGAGAGCACGATGCTGATAACACCAAGGTTGCGGAGGTTCAGTCCCTGCACAGGCCATCACACAATATATTTCAACCAAAATATTTTTGTTAAATCTAATTTTTAATCTAATAAGACTGTTTGCTTAAAATTATCCTCATCATATTTATAATTTTTTTGAATTTACACGTTTTTATAAATCAACTTAGATATCATTACTAAGTTAAGAAGTTTGAAATGGCTAGAAAGGAGTCATAGCACTAAAAGCACAGATGAAATAGACTTTCCTGGACATCTTTACTACTCTTTGAATTTGTGTTCACAACCAATGCAAACATCTGGTGTTCACACGAAGCAAAAGGAAGAAAAAAGCCCTACTATAGAGACTTCTGTAGTACTACAGCTATTAAGCTTCCTATAGTACATTTTAAAAGTGCCTTAACTAGTTGACTTAAGAAGAAACACCTCAAGAGTATTAAAGCCCCTCTGCCTACAATTACTGGAGGGTCAGAGAGCATACATAGAAATTATGCTCACTGCTCTATCTCCCTAAAACTATAGAGAAAAGAAATAATTATAGCTAAAGAATATCAAATTGATTAGCACCACTGAGAGAAATTAAAATAGTCCTTCATTTTAAATCCCTAGAAATTATACTATTCTTTATCAGGTGCTAATTGGTACAAATATTAAAAACTGGAGTAATTTTCAAGCTTTTGCAATATTAATACATCTACCATCTGATTTTGAAATTTTTCAACATTACTTTGAAGCTCCTCTAGCCAATTATATAGTCGTATTATTAATTACAGCTTGCAGCTTGAAATACAGTGCTATCAATAGAGTTTTATCTGCATAAATATGAAAATAAAACTTAAATTGAATTAAACTGTTTACCCTTAGCGAGGGTATGTTAGAATATTATTAGTGGTGAAAATTAATTTGTTATGCCTGAAAACAGACTTTAAAGCAGAAATATCTCTGGGGAAAAGGTTACATTTCATGTATTGTATTTCTTTCATCTTCATGTTGCAAGATTTTTTAATCTTCCTTTAAACACTATCTTGGGGGTGTGGAAGAAGTCCATTCATCTTGCTTAACAAAATACAAAAAGCTTTAGCTTTACATCAAACATATGCAGAGATTACTGCAGGAAATATGAACTAATCTTAACAGCAACCCATTTTATTTTAAATTATCAAATTTTAAGTGGAAAGGAAATGCCACACCCCTTAAGTTTTATTTTCCTGCTCAAAAATCCCTCCCCACTTCCCAATACACTTCCACTTTCCCCACTGAAAACTTGAAGTCCAGAAATTGTGAAAGGTAATTCTGCCTCTCTGGAGACATTCAAAACACACCTGGACAAATTCCTCTGTAACCTGCTCTAGGTGACCCTGCCTTGGAAGGGGGCTGGATGAGATCCTCAAAATCATCCCTAACCCTAACTAGTCTGTGATTCTTCTGTGAAGAAGCAATCCAATAACTTGGATAAAAGCAGAGGTACAATGCCCAACTGTAAACACCCTGAAAGAACTGACAAGAGACAAAGATGATTTAAGAACCATGTCAAAGAAATGTCACAGACCATTTCCTATGTAAACAAAATATAGCTACCAGTGTTGAAGTCTGAAACAAACAAAGATACTGTAGCACTCAGTCAACACCATCATCCATTATCATTAATATACAGCTTTCATTGTCACTATAACGATAAAATTTATGAAAGATCATAAAGTAATTGCAGTCCCTCCTCAGAAAAATGCTGTTAAATGCAATGTACCAGTATAAAAGGAGTAGGTAAAACTACAGAACCCTGTTCCTAAAAACAAGTATTCAAGGTCACACCCTGATATTAAATGCACCATTCTCTTCTGTAATAGAGCTGCTATGAAGCTGTTCTTTGAACCAGTCAAAGATTAAAAAATGTTCTTTGAATAAATGCTCTTTGCTCTCTTCTTTACACCTATGTCAAGATATGTAAAATAAACTTACAAGCAAAAAGGGGCAAGCAGTGCTAAAGTTTCACACATGTTCTTAATGATCAGCTCCACTACCTGCCTTTATAATTTTTACCTCCTCTTCTAAAAGCTTCATAAGTGTTTCACTGCCAGTGCCTATCAGCAGTTGACTAATAGTGGTGAATAAAATCTGTCATGTAGCATTTCATATATTATTTGTAGATTTGTTCCATTTTCCAGTACAAACATCACACAGAGCAAGTATTCTGAACGCAAAGAGAGTTGTCTGAATCAAGTGCTTTTGTATTTTGGGAAAAAGAAAACAAAAAAAGAAAAACCACAAGGAAAAGCATCCCATGATTTTCTCTCTAATGGCAAATTCATTTGTTTTCTAATAACAGGTGAAATGAACCATTAATGGAAAGTTGGATCAGAAGCTTTCCACCATTTATTTGGTCAAAGATAATGAACATAAAGTAAATAGAAGACTAACATTTAGTACGACAGTTTAATGAAGACTTGGTCAAATGCACTTCCTTCTTATTCCCCATTTTAGTTTGTATCAGCGAGTCAAGCTTCAGTTTAATGTTTAAACACTTAAGCATTTAGTAGGAATTCATTCCTTTGGTCAATGTACCAAAATGATTTGATCATGATGTCAAAATGATTACAGTGGTATCATTAACTTTTTAATGGGAGTAGAAAATTCTATAAATTTAATCATTGTCTTCAAACAATGCATGGAAGAGTGAGCTGGAATAATCTCCTTCCAATCGTTGTCATGTAAAATATTTAATTTCCAGTTCTGCTTTGTCCCAGACAGGATCTTTGTCATTAAAATTAGAGCAGATTATGATATGTAATATATTTGGTGACATGTCAGGGTGGCACCACTTTGACCTTTTCAGTATTCCACATTTCATTTGGGAGCCTGTTTCTTCCCTTTTCTTCTATTACTGATCAAGAAATAGAAGTAGAACAGAGGGCCAATCAAACTGGAAATTAGAAACAAATGGTCAACATTATACTAAATAAGTACATTAAATTAATCTGTTTATTAAAATTCAGTAAAACCCTGGCCCTTTTTCACCTCTCCTTTAAAAAACAATACAAGTAACAAACCAAAGGAACAAACTTTCCTATTTATATTTTCAAGTCTGCTACCTCACGTGTCTTCTCATACACTAAAATTTTTTCAAAAATTAATATATCAATATATTTCACTCCCTTTTCCCAATTGTTTGCTTTTCATTAGCTGATCTTCACATTGATTTTACTTCCAGTTGTTGGCTACTTATCTTAAGCAGGACATAAAGTGCTCAGCAAGGAGCTGAGCTGTCCTGTACATTTGTATGCCCAGCTGCACAGGAGACACATTGTCCCAATTAGGTTCTCTTAATGCACTGTTCATTAACACAGACCTGGCAAGTTTTGCTGTTGTGTGCTGTCTTATGCTATGTGATGATTTTTGCAAGCCTACACAGACTCTATAGTCAGATGCACTTCAGTTTCCACTTTAAAAGCATTTCCAGCCCTATGGCTCAGATGGAAAGTCTGAAGACAGTGGATAATAGGATCAGGCTGGAAGGGACAGTAAGAAATCGTCCATTGCACCCAGCCCCAAGCAAGAGCTAAGTACACTTACACAATCACTGGGCAGGTGTTTGCCTAATGCATTCTCATGGATCCTTATCAATGAAGGTTCCAAAATGTCCCCAACTAAGCTGATATAGTACTTAATGTCTGAAACATTACAAGGGGCTTTCTTCAAACCTAGACAGAATCATGCTAGAGATTATTAATTCCATTATTGCTGTTTACATATACTGTATTTGGATGAACAAGTAGTCCTCCACCTTCCTGCAAAAGCCTATTTGAAAACACTTTCCATCACCTCTTCTTTGTCAAC
The DNA here is from genome assembly GCF_047830755.1 of Zonotrichia albicollis. Taxonomy (NCBI): domain Eukaryota; kingdom Metazoa; phylum Chordata; class Aves; order Passeriformes; family Passerellidae; genus Zonotrichia; species Zonotrichia albicollis. The sequence continues at coordinate 63,744,960 of NC_133822.1, forward strand.
TCTTCCTCAGTTGAACTAAGTCCCCCTGCTCAGCTATTCCCCACAAACCACATTTCTGAGATTTGTCCTTGCTCTTGCTTGCTTGAGGAGTTTCACTTTTTCTGAAGTGAGGGACAAAACCTGTACTGAGTCAAAATGACTTCCCACAACTGACAAAAATTGGAGGATTACTCAAATTATTTTACAGATGGCATGTTCCATTAAAAATCAGGAATATAGGTTATAATTTACTGTCATCACTGCATCATTTCTTAAAATAGTATTTTCTGACCATTCTGTTTGAATTCCTCGTTGCATAGATCCTTCTTGCCTTGTTGGTGTCTTAAATTTGTCCTTTTCCAGTTGTGTTTTCAGATTTGGACTCTAAGGTTTTCCTCTAGATACTCTCCTAGTCCTAGTCTTAGTCCTTCTGACCTTAAAGTAACCTCCAGATTTTACAGTAATCTTCATTCCAAGACCATCTGGGTTAAACATGAAGATATTGGATAGTACCTGATCCAGCTTAAACAACTGCCAAGTAACACACAACACATTCTTTCATTTAAACAGAAATCATTGCTAATGGCTCTCTGAGAAAACTTTCCTAAATAGGTCTGCATCCAGCCTATTTACACCTAGATCACAATTGCCAAATTTGTTCAGGAGAATATTATATGTGACAATTGAGATAACACTACAAAATTTGAGAGATGTGACACATCAATTGCTTTTTCTCCAGCTATAAGCTGTTATCCTGTCAAAGAAAATTATTAGATGGATTTGATACTATTTGTTCTTGACAATTCTGCACTGGTTATCCGTCATGTCCCTGTGGTTACATACAATTTACCTGATTGTTTACCTCAGTATTTTTCTAGGAAATAAAAATTGCTTGTCTGTCCTGCCTCCCTCTGCTTGCTTTCTTTAGAACCATTGCAGTCCCTGATACCCACAACAGCTGGTAAGTTGCTGGGGGCACAGAGGTTGCCAAAAACCAAGTGTCCTAATAGAAAACATATATCACAAGGGAAATAAAAATAAAAATCAAACCACTAATCATGACTTATTATGCTTTTTGGTGTTACACAGATCTTATAATGTTTAATACACCTATTGATGATTTTAACAGCTTTGGATCCACAATCCTGTTAATAATATTTATCTTATTCATGTAAATTATTTATGAAATTACAATGGTCTTTTTTTATTCCATGATCAGTGGAGATCCAGCTGACCCAAACTTAAGCAATTGTGATTATAAGGAAATGAAAGTTTTTGCTTGCATTCATCTGAAGTTCTCTCATACTCCTGGAAATGGGAAACAGTAAAAAGTCCTGTATTTTATTTGTTTACTTTTAGAACTCAGAACTAGCTGTGTTGCAGATGGTTCCAAGAAAAAAATTGTTTTTCAGCCAATGAATTCAGTGGGTGTCTGGAGAAGCCAATCTATTTGCTATAGATGAACCATTTCTTTTAGGTATGAACTGTGAAAGAATTATCCATGCCTTTGCTAACCCCAGAACAAAGCAACGTACAGTAGACAGCTTTGGCTCTTCCATGAACACACCTAGGAGCTGACAGCAATGATCAGAAGCTGGAAAAAGAACATTTATCAGTCAAACAAGTAAGCATATTGCATACACTGGTACCCCAATGTCAAAAATGGCTGTAGTTTCATCCTACAACCAGGTTCTTGCAAGTTATCACTTACCTTTATGGTTCAAGCATAAAGACCTGAAACACACATGTGCCTTCCTACAGATAGGGATGCTCTCTGTATTCACATGCAGATAATGAAAGTGGGAGGTATTATCATGTTTTCTCACCCAAGCTGATTCAAAAGAACTGGAATTTATATGTACATGCCCTATAAGCCAAATCTAGTCGATTAACCGAGGCTTTCTGAGGAAGGGCAGGAAAATTGTTTGTTATTTAACCCTGTAGAGTTGGTGAAAGACTGTGGTGGTTTGACCAGGAAGAAGTGGGAATTCTGGGAAGCTGTGGTCAAACCAATGAAGGTTTTGAGTTTGATACTGACACCTGGTGTAGCCAGTGGGGTTTGGACACACCTCCGAGAATACACAGGGGTTAAAAGCAGGGCTTTGGCCCTGGGAGGCTCTCTTGGGACGTCGCGGCGAAGAGGTCAGATCTCTCCCCCGTCCAGTCGCTGCTGCTGGGTGGGGGAGGGGCAGCCACGTGGTAGGCCCTGGGCCTGGACAGAGATGGGAGGTGAGGAGGCCTCGAGGATGGAAGGGTGGAAAGATCCCAGAGAGTCAGCCCTCGGGCAGCCATCCCCCCCCCCACCCAGGAGGGAGAGAGAGAGAGAGCCGGCGACACCGAATGTGATAGCAGCTGGCCCAGGAGGAGAAGGGGGGGGGGGAAGAGTGCCCGGCCGGAGCGGCAGCGTGTGGGCAGCGTGTGTGGGAGTGCCGCAGACTGAAAGTTTTAACCCCTTTCTTTCATGATTGGGGCCTTGCAAAAATGCTAATCCTCCTCGAAGCTGAATAAGAAGGGAGATAAGAGATGAGATGAGACAAGGACCTGGCCCGAAGAACGTGGAGATGATTGAATGGGGAGAGATGATTTGGAGTGGCCTTTTGGCTGGACTTTTCTTGTGGCCATGGACTCAGTTGTTCCTGTGACACAGACTGCACTTAGGGGGAAGCAGTGGCTCAAAACCAGGAGGGTTCATCGTGAGGACCCCCCGGCCCCAGGGGGTTGGAAAAATATGGGGGGGACAGATGTCCCAAAGCAGAGACTGTGCCTTTTTGGAGTGAGACAAGGCATCCTTGAAAGACAACCCTAAAAGCAGCTCTGGTCCATGCGTCAGTGGTGAGAGCACTGGGCATGGAAGGAAGATGTCACAAGCGGCAAAAGGACTTTTTTTCCGGGCGGTGCCGAAGTGACAGGGAAGCACACGAGGTTTCAGTGTGTTTCCAGGGGAAGCCTATGGAACAAGAAGGACTCCTTTCCTCTTCATGAACTGAAGTTTGAGTATACTAAAGTGTGGTGCCAAGGCTGGGCAGTTGGGTGTTTTGGGAGAATGTATCGGATTGGGAAAGTCAGGTAGTGGGGAGGAGGAAAGTGGTTTTTGTAAGGTCTTCAATTTTTTTCTTTTCCTTATGGTTTTTCCCTATTTCCCTGTAGTTTAGGTAATAAAGTGTTCTTTATGTTTAAGCTAAAGCCTGTTTTGCTTATTCCTGGTCACATCTCACAGCAGACACCAGGGTGAGGGCATTTTCATGGGGGGCACTGGCTCTGTGCCAGGCTCAAACCATGACAAAGACCTACTCCACCCTCTTTCAAACCACCTGCTACTCATCATCTTATTCCTTGGTGTCCAAAACTTACTGTTCCTGAGAAACTATTTTTTTTTTTCAGGCCAGAAAAAAACTATGAAAGTGTGAAAAAAAATTTTGAAAGTATCAAGGGGACTTAAATATACTTTTCAAAGCACCTGTATTTGTACAGCACATTTTATTATGAAGGAAAAATGGCAAGGTTATGTCTTTTACTTCAGAATTGAGGGGGTTTTGTGTTTTTAAAATTCATCAAAATTAAAACCTCTAGGTTTATCTGCGCTGGAACATGGAAAAAGCGGAACCATAATTTTCCTAAGCTGAATCAAAAATTGCATTTCCTCAAATCTGGCTGTAGTTCAGCATCTGGCTGCTTTTTGCCCCTAAGTCATCAAGGAGCTATCCTTTTCCAAAAAGGCTGAAGAGATATTTATTTCTTGCCTCTGTTCTTAAACTGCTGCCAGAATCGCCACCTTGGCAGAAACGCAAGAAGCAAAATCACCCTCTTGAGTCCAGGTAAGCCACCCACGGGTGTTCTGATCACGCTGCAGACTCCTAATCCGAACCCAGCAGCTATAAATACCAAACCTGGTAAGCACACACTCACCAATCTCTCTGGAGATCTGCGTGAACGCCTCCACGCCGCTCTCGCCATAGTTGCCTTCGGAAGCCAGCGTGGAGACGTAGTTCCACCCCAGGGCTGTCACGATGTCGACCATGGCCTGGGCTTGGTACGAGTCTGGCGGCACCACCCGGGAGAAGAAGTCGTACCTGGTGTTATCGCTCAGCTCGGGAGCTGTGGATGCATAGCTGATTTGAGGTATCTGCAAACAGAATGACAAGTCATGCAAGCCAATCTAATAACATTTTACACTACATCCTTGTACCTTTGAAAGGCTTGTAATAGATTATACACAGGCATTGTGCAGAACCAAATGTCTTGCTTTAATTAAATCAGCTGATCAGAAAGCGTCTCAGATTTTGTGTAATGTCAGTCAAGCTTTATTGCGTAACACTCTCACCAAGAAATAATGCATTCAGCTGTACTCCAGATGTCATGACTCTTGACATATAAACACAACTTCTTTTTTTATTCTGGCCCTAATAGAAACAAGTGAAGTAAAAAAATAAGGGGGGAGGAAAAAGGAAGAACTCGTAGCATTACTACAGAAAATGAAAAGGTCAGTTATGATGACTGCAATTCTTGAAATTTGACAAGTAAAACGTGGATGATTTCCATTTCTTTGTTTTATGTACAAGAAAATTTGTGTTCTCATTTTAGAACTGTTTTTCAAGCTTCCTCTGCCACAGATTTTCCTTTTCCAGTATTAATAGTTCATTGTGTGTGACTTAAGAATATGAAGGCAATTAAACAGCAAAAGCTATCTGATCTGATAAAAAAACACATCTAAAAATTGTATGTGATATATATGCTTGTATACATACACAGAAATATATATACATATATATTCAGATACATATGATATCCATATACAGAAGGAAAAAGCTTACAAGGATGGTAAATTTTGTAGAAAACATCTCAACGTACTTAGTAAAAAGAAACCTAAATAACTGGAAAACATTTTAAAATACATTACTATTCTCTTAGGAAAAAAAAAAAAAAGAGTGGTTTTCTCTTAATTCTTGTCTTATACAGATGGTTCAGTAGTGTCCAGAAAAGACATTGTAAGCAATACTCACTTATTTTGAAGAATAATTTTGTTGCAAGAAAATTTAATTAACATTTATGCTCACTTAAAAAGAGGATTATTTTCTTATTATAAATGGTAAAACTGATTAAACAGTCATTAGCTTGAAATAAAAGATACTCCAAATATTGCATAGCATTGTGATCTATATTAATAAGAGGTGTTTAAGTCACGTCACAAAACATAAAACAGTCCTCAAGAAAGCAATCTGAATGGAGTTCCTAAGTTGATTTTGTTGAGAGCCAAACTGAGCAGCGTCAGGCAAGTGGTGTTCTGGTAAATGCTCTCTGTCACACTGGATGTCAGAGTAGAAGGCTGCAGTGCAGCTGTTATGTCCTGTTCAGTGCTTCCTCATCAGTACAAACTAAAAATCTTATCTGGGGCAAATGTAAGGAATTCAGAGTCTGGTCATTAACCAAACCTGCATAGACAGTAGAGATATATTTGCACAGCCTGAATAAACAGTTAATTGCCTAAGGCTTGGCACAATCATTTCTCAGTCAGAAACTAACAAAATAAACTCTTACGTATCTTGGCTGTATCCTTCTTTAACAAATTTTCTACACATGGAATTTCTGGAAACTCAGAACAAAATCTGAAATGTTGTTATAATAACAACTGAAGAGTACGGAAAAGAAAAAGAAAGAGAGGATCACAGAAAAAGTTAGAGCTTGTATTTCATGAAAATCAGTATTACTAAAAAGAAAAACTATATCAAGCAAAACTAAAGGATAAATTGTTCTTATAAAATTTGCCTTGAATAAATTCCCTTTCTTTCAGAAAGTGTTTGAAACATTTTTATCTCTTCACAACAAAATATTTTTGGCCTATAATAAGAGAATTATGCATATTTCCAGCACATATCATTACCTTTCCAACCTTGTTCTATTACTCTCTAAAAAAATGTAAAACAAGATGTAAAAACAATAAAGACAACCTTTGTGATTTTACTAATTTTGCTCCTTGGTGTTACATTTCTCAAATATTATGCCATTGTTCCTTTGCTGAAGGTTATTTCATCAATAATGTCAACACAACCAACGCCACTAAGAAATATTTAGACTGATACTCTGGCAGTGAAAATCCTGAAGCCTAGACTTACATTCCTTTACTCTCTCAGTTCATTTTTCTTCAGGCATGAGATGAAGAACAAACCCTAGATGTGTGTTTGTAGGAGAATTGTTGGTTCAACTGCAGCAATGAGATGCTTCAGATCAATAGAGATATTTTATGTACTACAAATATCACTTTTTTGGAGCCCTGGAAAATGCAGAGGAGAGCTGTTCCTTTCCTACTTTTCAGCTCTTTGCAGTTCAACTTCTTCCCTAGAGTTATTTCTGATAACAATGAAAATGAAAAGCAAATACAGCACAAACACAATACTCTGAAATCACTGGGCACACTGGTAAGCTTAACTCACCACTGTTTTATAACATCTGCCAGCTTTTCACTAGCAGCAAAGAACAATATGCCACATGAAAGTAGGGAGAAAGACACTCTCTAAATAGCAAACCAACCTTAAGTTTGGAGAAAAAAAGCAGTTCTTGCAATTAAATATATAATTATTTTCCTCATTTCTTTTTGTATATGTTCCTCCTGGTTATAAACAACACCCCTGTCAAGAATTTTCTCCCCAGAGTTGCATAACTCCCACCCAGAAATGCTTCATGGACTTCTTTTTCTGGAAGCAGTTTATGCAAAAGTAAACAGTAAATTCCTTTCTTGCCTGCTTTTAAATGTGCAATTTTATGTAGGGGAGCTCTGTAAAATAGCTCTAAAATTTGAGAATTTGGTTTATGTTCCAGTTACATAGGAAGTAAAGAGACTTAGCAAGATTTAGCAAAGACGTTTTTTGGCATGAGGTCAAATTCTTTGGATTTAGTGGTTCAATAATCCATGAATGAAAAATATATACATTAAAATATAACAACTCTAGTTATGGACTGTAGGTTTAATAAAGCATTTTACATTTCCCCAAGTACATTTTACAAGATGGAGCATAGTGCTGCCTAAGCAAGGGAACTGTTATGCTCTATCAATTCAGTAATGTGTGTTTTTTAAACTCCCTAAATACAGACTGAATTCCTAGTTTAAGTTCCACTGGTCTCTTGAGACATAAATTTGCATTTTGAAAGAAACCTTTAAAGAATGAGAAATCTAGAATAAGAAATAAAACTTTATCTAATTTTTCAAAATTAAATACAATACCTGCAACATCTGCACTGTATTTAAGTGGCATATATTAGTATTAATGGTATATTACCTTCTCTTTTGGGGAAAAAAATTGATTATATAACCTCATTTGAATTGGTTCTTGCACAACATCTGTCACATTCACTGACAGTTGCTGAAAGCATTCATGTTTTACTGTTCATTGATATAATTTTTGTATTCTTTCCTGCCCTATGGTTTGGCCACTGTCTCACATTAACCTATAAGCTGCTGATAAGCTCAACTTCTAGTGGGTAACAGACTTGAAATCTTTGAAATTATCTTATAAGTTAATTCATAGAAGCCCTATTTTTATTATTTTTACACCTTAAGCTATCTACCTTAATGTTGAAAACAAAAAAGCTACTAGTGTGATGTTTTAAAACAATATCCAGTTTTAGTTTCATACTGGTCTTAACCCCAATATCTGCTGAAACTACTTATGATCTCTGTTCTTCAATCCAAGTCAGTGGTGGCTTCATTTCAACCTATTTTTCAGTCACTAGCATCAAAAAACTATTCAGCATGCTTAAAAATAAAACAATTTGGAGAAAAACAAACAAAACTAAACCCAAACACACACACCCCCAAAAAAAATTATTGATAACTAAGCAGAACACCTAATCCTTGAAGATTAATTCAAGCCAAAATCAGCAGTCCAGAAGAGTCTGTTCTTCAGCGACCTATCTGTACATCTATATCTCCTAGCTGATTTCTCTAAACGTTTCCCCGTCCCAGAGGATTAGAGAAGCTGAAGCAGGTACTTTCAAGTGACCATCCACAAGCATGACTGTGGCAGCAGTTAAGGAAGAATGACATCAGCACAAGACCAGCACCGAGCATTACTACAAATCAGACTTGTGCTCCCTCATGGAGGAAGTGTGGACAGCTTCAGGGGTGCCAAAGGCAGCTAATGGAACTTTACATTTATTTTAGCCAAGCAGTAAACTACTTTCAGCTCCTCACATACTGAAAACAAAAACCACCCACTACACTCCTGAATCCAGGACTATTCAAAGAGGAACATCCCTATGGATGGAGGTGTAGGGGTTCCAGTGTTGGGGTCCAAACCCCAGAACACAGAAAAGCTGCACTGAAGATGACAGAAGAAACAACAAGACCTAGTTGTGCCCTGCCAGAAGACTGTCTTCACCAAAGCAGGCAGATTTAACATGCTTTCTCTTGAATTACATGCTCTCCAAGTTTAAGGCAAAAGTTCACTACAACCCTTTTACTGAGCTTTCAAATCCATTTGCATGCTACATTTGACAACGTAAAGCATCAGCTGGCCATTTCGTATGCCATCTTCCTTTACGCAGTCTTCCAGCTGAAAGCATGATTTGGGAACAAAATAGCAGACAGTGAAATGAGCAAAGCTCATAATGAAAAAGACTTGAGAAAGGAATCACTATCAATTTTAAAAATTAGACATTATCAGTTTCACTCAGAGCAGTAGCTATGTTGTACAGTCACCAAGAGTAATGAGCTTAAATCACATCCTCAGTTTCACTACCCACTCAGTCCTATCATTACTAACTTTAACAGATCAACTAGCATTTTATTTTTCTTTTCCATTCTCTCATCACTGAGCGCTTTTTTTTTAGGAATATTAGCAATAGCACATTAAAAATAGTAGTAATTACAACTGAAAAAAGTGAAGCCAATAAACTCTAAGTTAATGACTACTCAGTATCAGCTGGCATTTTACCACCAACTAATACAGCTAGGAAAGGAGTTAAAGTACTCGGAATAAAATTTGACTGTGGAAACATGTTTTCAACTTGATGATTTTTTGAATTTTAAATGTCTATCATTAATCATTAATGGCCCTGTCTCTTCAAGATTTTTATTCCCTCTTCTGTACAGCAAGAAAGAGTTCTTTTTGAGTCCAAAAATTCACAGCAGTGAAATGAATCCTCAGGGCCTAGATATTGAACAGTTGCAGGAGGAGAGCCAAGGTCACCAAGCTTAGGCTACTAGCGACATTTTTAAATTGCCATCAGCCAGAGCACCATCTTAGTTTGCTTTTGCTGCTGAAAAACATCAGCCTGCAACACAGTAATGCCAAAGTCATTCAGGAAGGACATTCAAGATTCAAAAGAGTTTGATAAAGCTTAATAACATCCTACTGTATATCAAACAATGCTGAAAATGTATTTTATTATTATTAACTATAGGAGAAGGTGAAATGCACCCTGGAACATTAATATAAAGGGAGCCTGAGAGATTAATTCAACTGTTCTACACACTCTGCAGAACAATAGTGCAAACAGCTCCACACCTTCCATGTATCTCACTCACTTTGGCTAGATGTCATTATCAAGACACCTCAAGTTCAACTTCCTCCTATGATGGATTCATCCTTCCCTGTTGTCTTCTAATTGCCAAAGCTCCCATACCACGTCAGTGATTTCTCATGGGCCTCTCCTCACAGCACTGACTCCTTCCACTGACTCCAGCACAACCAACAAATTCCATCTCTCTCCTCACCCAGCTAACCCACTCTTTTGTAGCACTCATCTTCTTATTGGACACAGCTGTGGCCTATTCCTAAAAGGGCAGGCCTGTTCCTAATCTCTGGTGATTGGAACAGCTGCAACTCCTCAGGGGTGAGACCGCCCTCTGCACTGTTCTCCTACATTCTATCCCTCCACACCTCCCTCTGACAAACACTGGAGACCTCACCCATGCCACCACTAGATACCTCATTTCAGAATAAACCAATATTAAGTTACCCTGTGAGACCCAACACAAGACTCAGTAATGCCTTTGGAGATGTGAGATGGCCCCTTCAATGCCCACAGCAGGCTGACACCTTGACAACTCCACCAGCTACAAATCAGCTGTGCTAGAGCTGATGTTATGGTAAAGTTTCAACACATGAAGTTTTTTTGAATCAGCCTCGTTCCATGGATTTTACTGTGAGGAGGAGTAATCTACAACAATATACTTTCCCAGTAGACAAATTCATGTATTCATTTATATTTATAAACGTGGGCAATTCTAATCTATATTTATTTAGATGACTACATTTTCCTTGGATGTTAAGGACCCTCAATGACAATATTTATCATGTGTCAAGCGATGCATGTTGTTCAGGAATTACCACTGATTTATACCTCACCCCCAAAAAAATTATGTGGATACTAACTTGAGCAAAAGCAAGAAAACACAATTATGTTTTTCACCCAGATGAATAGGATTTTAAATGCATTTCTTTCAAAAAGGTCTAGTAGAATTTGAAAAGCTTTGGAAACAGAAAGAAGAAAATTATAATCAGAAAGCTGTCATTAGCTGATTTCACTTGGTAGGCAGGACTTTTTTAAACCCATTTGAATTATTCCAAGTCATTCTATTTGCAGTAAACATCATAGCAGCTCCTGTCAAGAGTGCTTGCAATTCATACACCTAATGATGAGGAGGCAATGGATACACGACTTCAAATGTTTTGGAAGTTACACATATATTTGTACAGGCTTGTGTGCAAAGATATGGGGTTTTGTGATAAAATGCAATATTGCTATTTTTTGCCCCAAATACAGAAAGAAAAGGGATCTATCATACCTAAATGCTTCTGAGCTGGAACAGGTAGATTATTGTGCTTTTTTCTTTCTATTTGTCTTTCACAGAGTTTACTTCTGCCACCAGTTACCTTCTGAAGACATATTCCTGAACAGAATATAATTTCAATGATCAGCACTGATATTTTCATGAAAGCACATAAATGAGGATCAACGCAGCTCCATTTGTTGCCAACAAAATTATTTCTGCAAACATCATAACCTGGTCTGGTATGTGAAAAATTGCAGACACAGATGCAATCTCTAGCCCAGTGGAAATATGGGTGTAAAATCAAACATGCAAATCCTCTTTCATTACTGATTTTCTCTTTTTTTCCTCTCCACTACAAACAGAGTAATTACCTATCATACTTATTTCTGAGGATATTGCTGGTGGTCATATGGCTAGCAACTACAGCAGTCTGAATAAACTGAATTACCCTAGTAAAGTAATTTTTTTTTGGTTAATACATGTAATTGTACAGTGTCAGATAATGGGCTGAAAAACTATTAAAGCTCCATTGCATCACCACCTGCCAGAAAGTATCTTTCACAAAGTCTAACAAGACTTGCTCCAGCAAGAGCATTTCAGTTTATAACCTGCCTTTCTGCCCTGGTAGAACAGGATGTGACAAAGGAAGAATGTATATAATAAAAAGTACCTAATAAAAAGTGTTTGAATTCAATTAGGTTCATTCCAGTGGGTTGAAGTAGGTCAGGGACTCATTATAAGTCATTACTTTTAATTATACACAAGGGATACTATAGAAAATAATGATGATATTATATCCCAATCTCAAATCCCACAACAGATGCAGCATCTAAAAAATATATTCATCACTACAGGAAGTATGGGGTGCACTTTAGGGCAAAACATTAAAAGAATATTTATGCATTAGGAACATTTTTACAGCTGAAGTATATCTTGTCACACTGCACAACACTGTGTAACTCCAGAAGGATGAGAATCCATCTAAGGGGACAGCTTGAATTGTCATCAATATTCTATGCAAGGGAGACTATTGATAAATGTTAACAATGAAATTTTCTCAGTGTGGGAGTTCAATATCAGTATTTCCACATCATGCTAAATCCTGGGGTTTTCCTATCTGAAAACCAACTGAGCCAAGCAGTTGCACATTCAATTATCCACCATCTTTAGGCAGACTCTTTCTAAATATTTTAAGCCCAGCTGAGGTCCAGGCACTGAATGATAAACTGAAGAAGCAGCAGATCAAATGAGAAATATTCATACTGAGATCAAATCACGAGGAGGGGGAAATGGAGGGGATCTTGAGCTTGGGAATTGCTGGTAGCTCTTCCTTTACAGAACCCTCTGTTCTCCAATCATCAGATCAAACAGAAAGCCAAGGATGGTCAGATAGCTTTAGGGACTTCTTAAACTATTAAAATTCCCTTTCTACTTGTCAGGGAAACCCACACTTAATTATGTGTATCAATACATTAGACTTGTGTCAGACTCTGCTGAGCACAGTGTGAACTCTGATATTTCAGTTTTTCTAGCCCTACTTTCCTCATTAGAGCTTGTCATGTCAGTGTCTGGAACTCTAATCTCTTTTGATGAGTTTGAGAAAAATATACAGAAAATGTGCATTCCTTTTCATCTGAACTAGGAAAGCCAACTTTTTATTATCATTCAGCAATAACAAATTTAGCTAGTAGGTCAGAGTATCCCTCAGCCAAAATCAGGTTTCCTTTACATTTATTTGATAATTTGTACCATAGAGAGCACAGCAAGCAATTTCAGAGGCTTGCCCATGGGGACATGCACTCGTTCATGGAAATTTTTCTGATTACAGAGACCATCACTATGAAAGGAAGTACGAGACACAGGAAGGAAGGGTAAAGCATAGGAACAGACTGCCCAGGGAGGTGGTGGAGTCCCCATTCCTGGGGAGTTCAAGACAGAAAAACATGGCACTTAGTGCTGTACTCTGGTTGACAGGGTGGTGGTCAAAGGTTGGACTGAATGATGGAGGTCTTTTCCAACCTTAATGAAGGTTGGGAAGGGAGAGTGAAGGGGAGAGTGCTCTTGCCAGGATGCAAGATGGGAAGCTCTGCCAAATGAACAGCTCTGATCTTTGCATTCACTTCTACTGCTGCAAAGCCACCCCAGCTTACACCACTGCCTGAGCAGCAGAGCTCCCTTTTGCCACCCATGCTGCCACCTTAACATCATGAGATACAAGCAATCAAAATATATCATGAGGAGAAAAAGTAAATTTTGTATTCCTGACAGCTCTCTCCACTGTAGTGGACAACATGAAGCGATGTAAACAGGGCTCAGCTGGCCAGACAGACAGGTGCAGTGCTCTAGTGGGTGCCTTCAGATGTTCCACAGTACACTGCCGGCACTTCAGCTATGGCTCAGAAAACCCAGCCTTCCAGTAACCTCTCTGTTCCAGGCTAAAGGCTTGGATACCATGTATCAGAATGCATTAAGAAAATCCCCACTGAGAAAATCCATAGCTATGGATTCCTTTCGCAGCACAGACAATTCATATGGGATTATAAAGCACCATCTTAAATCCATATACTACAGACTTAGAAGAAGGGAAATTAAAAGTATTCCTGTTTTGTTTGCTTCAGATGAACTTTCTTTCATTCTTAGAACAATCAGACTTGGCTGATAAACAAGTTTACCTTGAGTTTTTGACCTTAAAAGTTATAAAACATTGGCCAGTGCCATATGATTTCCAAGAAGTTCGATTTTTCCTGTATTAACACAGTGAAATGCTAAGTCCAGTTGCTACCAGTAGAAAAGTTGAAGAGCAAAAACATTTATGAAGGAAAATGAGGTGGAGGGGGAGGGCAACAAAGCAAAAATACTGATTACTTTAATTATGTGATAAAAATTATTCAGATAGAAGGAATAACCAAGTGTTCTCTTTCCTTGTGCCTAACAGTGTCAGCCTTAACTCTTCCAAAATACAACCTGACTGTCAAGGGGTAATATTACTTGTCCCCTTTGAAAATCCCAGGCTTGCAACACAGAAAAGCAAATGTAACTAAATTATCCACCATCTGGGGATTGTTCAAAATAATAACTATCCAATCTTAGACTAGGAAAAAGAAGCCTTGTAATTCAGGCTCAGAAGTACATTGTACAAAGTACAAAAACATGCCTTGTCCTCTACCCCCATCAAAAAGCTATATTGAAACCTGCATGTCCAAGCACAAACAGGGACTTAGTGCCCACAGTCTCCACTGAGGTATCCTGCAGACAGACTTTGGGGTCTTGATGATGAACATGGGCATCTGTAGACTGCTCCACAGCCAAAGAAGCCTAGCACCAAAGAAGCCTAACAGTGCTAAGATTAGCAAAACAATCAAATTTGACAAATACCTGTATTTCATAAATTTTTCCATTCTGGTAGAATAGGTACAGCCTTACAAATGGTACTCAACACACAAGAAGAGATCACGACACAAGGAGGCTGTTCCCATGGTCAGAGCTATGAGATACCTTTGAAGTTTGAACTTATCCACCACGTTTTGACCCTGTCAGCAGCCATGAGTAAAGGTTCCAAAAAGTAATGATTGTCATAAAAGTCAGGAACTCAGAAGAAATTATTATATTTTTATATAAAGTACTTTATGTATGTATAATATACATATGCACACACATATTTGATATGTTGGACCATTTTTCTTTCCTTTCTTTTAGAGTAATTAGTGGTTTATACTCCCTCACTGAGGAGGCTACCCAAATTTTATTTTTAAGCTGATATTGTTACTGACTCAAATTGAACAAGATGAGCTTTAATAAAAGCACAGCCTGAGGGGAATAAGATCACTTGAAGAAACAGAAACCTTGCAGAGGTGCCTTACCTGTACAGCAGTATATTCTTTATTTGAAGGAGATAATTGGAATACAGAGGAAATATTTTTATTAGTGTTATTTCTTATTGAATTCATCTCTATATATAGTCACTTATTCCTAACACTTTCTCCTTTTTCCTTATATCTCATTCTTACTTTTTTTCCTCAGACATTTCAAGAGCCACTAGATCCCTCCTGCTCCCTTCAGGAACTCTCTTTTCTCTACACGAACACCTTCTTCCCAGATACCCCTTTTCCTTTACACCTATTCTCCCTACCTCTTCTCACTCTCTCTTCTTCAACCAAAACTTGATTGAAGTCAGAAGGAAAAATAGACAGTAGTTGATTCCTAAAGAGGGATTTAGGATACTTGGTTTGAGCTCTGCTTCTCTCCTTTGGTAGCTCATATTCAGAGACACTCAGTAGAAAAGGCAAAGTCTTCTGTAAAATACAGCTGGACAGGGTCACTCCTCACTCTCATCTACTGAGTAAGGCTTCCTTCCCCACAATAGATATTTTTGTGGACATAGTCTCAATGCAGTCAGAGAGCAAAGTCAGCAAAAGCAGCATTTCATGTAGGAAAAAAGCCTATATTGGATGAGCATTTCACAAATTCTCCTTTTCCCTATTTTTATTCATTGCAATTTAACTACAAATCAGTTTACTGTTATCACCACCATACAGCCTTGTTTGAGTGTGTTAGCCTTAGCCTTCCTGGCCAGTGCAATGGAGATTTCCTCCCTAGCTATGACTCTCCAATATCTCTAAGTCCAAAAACAGAGTGATATATAAGTCCTTTTGAAGGTTCTTAAAAGTCCCCCTCAGTTAGCTTGATCCTGTAAGTCTGGCCACACCATCAACATCCTACTTCAGCAGCTCAGCAGGATGATGAAAGAAGAGGGCCTGAGGAGCTTTCAATAAGTTCAAAAGCTCCCCCACTCAATTTTTTCCCATTTCAGCAATCCCAGTAACAGCTCACATTTCTGACAGCCTGTCAGTAGTCAGAGCAGAGCTTGCTGATGACCACTTTCAGTGCCCTGAGAAGCAGCTCTCCTGCCTGCCCTCACACCTGCAGAGATCTGCTCACCTTTGCCATTCAGCATGGCCAGGGAGAGCTGAAGTGCTTGAAATATCCATGTCAGCCCACAATGTGTTTTACAGAATTTCTGTATTTCTTTAGCAGAATGAGAAATCAATTGGTTCTGTTCTGCCCAAATATTGGTAACCTTAATACTCATCAACTGCTGAAGATTTTTTGCTATGGCTGATGCAAAACATTGCTATTTAAATCCAGCTTTTTTTGTTCCGAAGACAATCCCATGCTTTCCTGACAGTGCTTCAGTCTGCACCTACGGTATGCAGTGCATCAGTGCAATTTTTGGAAACCTCTCCTATACTGTGCACAAATTATTTGTATTAGGGACTAGAGTGCCACTGTACTACTGCTGAATACTACAGCAGCCTTTGATGAGTGAACATCTTTTATTTTGAAATGGTCCTCCCTCAGTCTGTTGCTGCATATGTTAAAAGACCCCATCAAAAGCAAAATTACACTAAACTAGATTTAAAAGTGTCAAGTGCATTGAATAAACATTGGAGACATCAAAAGCCTGAGTGGATGCTCCTGACAACAAGTGGTGTGGGAATGCCAGCCTGTGCTGAGCTTGATAAAATTCCATTCTGTCTACTGACAAACTGCTTCACAAATATATTTCTGCATATCAGTGTCACCTATCCAGTTCCAGGCACTAGAAGAATTGGTTTAAAATTGCCAACTGAAAGATATCAACACTTTTTTTTTCCCATGGAGTATCAATGTCATCTACATCTCTTTCAAATAAGAAAAAAAATAAAAGAAAAAAACAACCAAACAACCCACACAACTTTGAAGCATTTGTTTTTGATGTGTTTAGTCTGTCTTCTCTTTCACGGTTTGCAGTCTTACTTTTTAATCACAAAGGCTACAAAGGACTGAGGTTTATTGAAACAGAATTTGGGAGTTCTGTCAACATGTGAGTTACCTACATAGCAGAAGTTCATTACCTTGGAATGGGATTCATATAATATTTACTGAGTTAGCCAACTGAAATACCAAGCAAGAGATGTGCCCAAGATCATATTTCTTTTGTAGCCCAAAGTCATCTTCAACCCACCAGAGGGGTTCAGATATCTTTTCTAAAAAGAAGTCTGAAGATAAGGATAATGTTGACAACCTATTTCAATTTTCTTAGGAAATGTTAGTTGCCACTAAGCCCACCTTTATACACTTGCATCTTCTCTTGAGATGCATTTCTTCTGTGTAGGGCTAATGGGAGATCAAGTTCCTTTCCTCTAGGTCAGAAACCAATACAGACAGAGTTTTAGCAAAAGCCAAAGTGTGAAACATGGCTCTTACATCACATTTAGCATGCATCCAGCCAGAACCAGATCTCCCAAAGGATTGCTCTGAGGCACTGGCCAGACTGAGATAGGAAAGATGCTCTCACCCTCCCATGGTAGCAAGGTTCTGCATGGATTGGTTACACAAAGCTGGAAGACAAGTGCAGACTTGCAGAGCTCCAGCCTGGTGCCAGGATCTGGCTTGACTTCTTGAGGTATGTTTGACATTGAATAAAATATTTGCCAGGTAAGTAGAAAATAAAGTGTCAAGGTGACAGCCTACATGGGGAAATACAGCCACAGAATAAGAGAAACTCACTGGCCAAGATCAGACAACAGAAGTTTCACAGATCCAAAAACATCTTTACAGATCCCAGACTGAGATGCCCAAGTGACCCTTTAGGCAAGAGAGTTCTGTGAGGTCTTACTTTTTCTATCTGGGCTTGATAGTCCAAATATAACTCTTCAGATCTATGAAAATTAAGGGATACAGTTGTATTATGCAGTTTCAAAATTAATCTGCAAATCTTCTGTGTCAGATTTCTAAAGAATGGCAATTTCACCCCCTATTAGAATAAGAGAATCTCTGTCTGGCAGAATTCCCTATATAAGGGGAGTAAATTATCTTCTATATGTTTGAACATTAATCAATTTCTTATCTCTGAGCATTTTTCCTTTTCCTTTTTTTACATTTTATAGTAGATATCCTTTCCACTTACTTGAGACAGCTGAGCCAATAATTAATAAAATTTCACTTGAGAGAGAAAGATTTTAGCTTTATATACAGAGGAGTCACAACAATCAGGCTTTAACAACCACTGAATAGTTTCAAATGAACATGCACAGAGGAGAGCTTTGTGCAGAATATACAAGAGAAAAGCAGAGATGTTTCCAGTGCCTGTGCTGGAAGCCAATAGCTCCAGATCCCTTCCACCACCCTGGTGTCAGAGCAAAGGGCACCTTCAGATCTGAGCCTCTGCACAGCCTGGTGGACACGAGCCTCAGGGCTGGAGTCTCCAGAGCCTGCTCTGTTCTGCAGCCAACTGCAGAGCAAAACCTGATTCTCAGACAGGCAGCCGGCTGCAGAAAGCCAGGCCGGGGTGCCCCGTGCTCTGCTCTGCTGGCCAGCAGCTGGAGAGCCACGGCTGGCAGCAGCACAGGGTCAGCGTCCCAGCAGAGCCAGGCTGGGGCAGGGCGCACCCCCAGTGCCAGGCCAGGCAGGGGCAGGGTGAAACCCCCAATGCCGGGCCAGGCTGGGGCAGGGCGCACCCGCAGTGCCGGGCCAGGGAAAGGCGCAGCCCCAGTGCCAGGCTGGGGCAGAGCGCACCCCCAGTGCCCAGCTGGAGCTGCAAGGCTCCCCCATTAGAGCACAGGCAAAGGCTTTGCCTTTCTCTTAGCATCCAGAGAGTGAAACCTGTCTCTGAGCTGCTGCCCTTCTTGGGAGCGTGCTGGCTCTGTTCTCCCTGCATCCAGCCCCGTGGGATTGCAGGCTGCACACAGGAGAGATAATGCTCTGTGGGACACATGGAGCACCTCACATCTGCAGCCACAGAAAGAAGACAGCACCTCTGGGACCCATCCTTCCAGTCAGGGATAGATCAGTGAGAATGAGTCTCGAAGTGCACAGGTAGGATCGTTGCTTTAAGGCTTATAGACAAAGTTACAGTGGCACAAAAAAAAAGCTCTGCAACTACTGATAGCTGGCTAGACAGGAGATTATTTGAATTTTTGCACAGGAGCTAGACCAACCATATTATACAACCACTTTTCCACATAGTGATTTTTTATTTTCCCCCTCCCACAAGAGGACTCCTCACTTCAAACCACAAATCATTGCTATTATTTGTGTTATTTCCACATCTTTTCCTGAAAGAAAAGAAACAAACAGAAAAGC
This sequence comes from Zonotrichia albicollis, assembly GCF_047830755.1. Classification (NCBI taxonomy): domain Eukaryota; kingdom Metazoa; phylum Chordata; class Aves; order Passeriformes; family Passerellidae; genus Zonotrichia; species Zonotrichia albicollis. The sequence goes on from NC_133822.1 coordinate 63,763,834, forward strand.
CTTCTTCAGACCTCTGTTTCAGTTTGGATGCATCTGGGTCACACAATAAGAAAAGCAGAAGCAGCCTTTCTGCATGGGAACTATTGGGTTGCTCTCATGCTACTATTTCATCATAGACTGTGGAAATCCCAGGTCCACAGTATAAACATCCAGAAAGATAATTAAGAATCAGGCTCTCATATGATGTAACCTCTCCATACTATAGTTTTTTGAAGATATAAAACAAAATAATGCTATTTTCCTATATTCTACAGAGAATAAGATGCTCAAGTCTCAAACTACTTAATTTCACTATTTAAGTGTTTATTAAGGTCAAGGAAGCTTTTCATGGATGTGGAACTTCACCTGAAAGCAGCAGTTAAAAAAAATCAAAATAAAACAAATTATCGGAAAGGTGATCTTCTCACACACCTTTTTTTAAAAGGTTTCTATATCTACACCTACATATTGTAGAGAAATAGAAAGCACTTGATATTCTTCTCACACTACATCAATTTTCACATCTTATCTTTCTTCAGCTCATACCTGCTGTAGAAACAAAATCTAAGGAAAAAAAAAATATGTTTAAACTTACCAGTTAATGATAAATTCTTGATATATAGTCAGAACAGATTAATTTGTTTTATCTGATTAGAATGCAAAAAGCAGCATGTTAAATACTGAACTCTGTCTCAGAATGTGAAAAAATATATTCTCCTTTTTATTGACTGCAAATATTAAATCTAAAGAACAGTTGGAAGGTAGAGCCTGCAATACCTGTTTTGATTAGTCAACAGATGTTCTATGGAGTCCAAAGTTTCTAAGTCCCTGAGTTCTGATTTTTGCTGTTAACTCAAACAATAACAAAATAGAAACCTGAACTTCCCCCCACAACAACTGACTACAGCAGCAGTAGCTCTCTAAAACCATCCTCCTCTAATACTTCTGCTTGAGGGAAAGATTCCTATATCTGAGATAATTTGCACCTGCTTGTATGAGTCACCTGTTAGTACAGCTGCTCCTTAATGATAGTGCCTTGCAGCTGAGATAAGAGTAAATTCAACAACTAAAGATCAAGAGGTGATTTGAGAGTCTAATACATCAGTTTCTTCCACTGAACAGAAAACTTATTTCCTTATTAAAATATATATATATTGCATGATCCAATAGCTAAAATGAGAAAAGAAAAAACATTAGGACAAGAAATAAGATAAAGATGTTTAATGTTGAATGCAACTAACTGCAAAACTTTGCTGGGCTGTACTTGATATGTAATGTAAAACAGTAGAGTACAGAGTCCAGACTTCAGGTCAGCAGACTTTAACTTACTCAGGAAACTGTCAGGTGTGATCTTATGGCCGGTCTGAAAAGGAAAGGAGTTCAGGGAAGCTGGCAGGTCTGTCAGACTGCCTCCTACAAGTGCAAGAGCAGTTCTCGAGGATAGTCAGGAAGTCATCAAATTTATCAGAAAATCTGCCCGACTGAAGAGGGAACTTAGCGCATAGAAAGACTGAAAGATTGAAAGGCAATACACAGGAGGAGGATGGAGCGGCTAGGAAGAGGATTTTAAAAACAAATCATGCCAGACCACCCTGCTATTGCTCTAGAGTACAGTGATGGTGTCTGTAGTGAAGGATAGAGCAGATGTCATTTACATTGGCTTTAGCTTTTGACTCTGTCTCAAAGAGTATTCTTGTGTCCAAGTTACAGCTTTACAGTCTGCTGGTGAACAAATGGACAGGTAAAAATCCAGTCAGACTATCTGGGAAGGGTCACAACTAAGGGCCCATACGCCCAGCTGGAGGCTGGTTGAAAAGTTGACTACCACAGGGGGCTGTTCTGGAACTCATCCTGCTTAACACACTCACCAGTGAGCTGCAGGTTTCTGAGACAATGGGGTGCATTTTAACACCAGACTGGGGGAAACAGTGGATACACTGCAGGACAGGGCTGTCATATAAAAGTGCCTATACAGGTTTGAGGAACAGGCTAAAAGGATCCTTTTGAAGTTTAATAAGGGAAAAAGCAAAACCCTGCATTTAGGAAGGAAATGGTCCTTGCAACAATACAAGGAAACTGATGCATGGTGAGAGGCTCTGCAGAAAAGCCCCCAGAAGATATCAGAATTAGACAGCAGCACCCTGGCAGCAAAGAGGATGAGAAATACCCTGGGCTGTAGTACCAGGAGCAGGACACAGAAGGGATTATCACTCTCCATTCACCACAGTGGGTGATGATGCACACTGGAGTACTGTGCCAAGTTTTGGTTCTCCAGGTACAAGACAGAAATGGATAAACCAGACCAAGTTGAGCAAAAGGCTGCCAAAATGTTTGGGAGCTGAAGTCCTGTGGGGAGAGGTTGAGGGAGCTGGGAGTATTCAGCTTGAAGCAGAGCTGGCTCAAGAGGAAGTAAACACCAGTCCTTCAACACCAGAAGATACAGCCAGACTTCCACACAGTCATGAGGTGGCAGTGTGAAAGACACCAGACAAAAAGCTGAATCAATAAAGGTTCAGTCTAAAATTAAGAGAAGCTTTAACACCATAAGAAGACAGTCAGACAGTGCAACACACTGCCCAGGGAGTGCCTCTCCATTCTTGAGGGTTTTCAAGACCCAACCAGATAAAGACCTGAGCAAGCAGTCTGATCTCATAGCTGACCTTGAGCAGGAGCCTGGGTTGTCCTACCTTACTGGTCACTGGACTGAGCTCTGAGTTGTGTTCTCTGTAGTTCATGAAGAGAAACAGGAATCTCCATTGTGCAAGTCACATCTAAATGGACTAATCAGCCTCTACTGTAGACCTATTTGTCTCCAGTAACTGCAGAGATTAAAGCCACAGCCTCAATAATATTCAAATATATTTCTGTGTACCAAATAAGCAGCAAATATTTGCCTTGGTTCTCATTTAAATATAGAAGTTAAATGGAAGTAGGCATCATCTGACCTAATTTTAGTCCTTTGATGTGTCCTGACAGAGGAAAGTAAATATAACACAGTTACTGAAAACATGCAAGCACCTAAACCTATGCAGATTTTGTTGCTACCTTAAGAATTGCAGCTGCACAGTCAGGGTTTGGGATTACTTTCTCTAAGACTTCCTGTGCGGAAAAGAAAGTATATAAAATTTCATGTAGTAAATCATGGAAATAGTAAAAGAGATTTACAAAATATTGCTGAACCTTAAAAATCAAACACACATGGAAGATTTCATAGTAAATAAAGAGGCTTCCAATTGTACGGGCAAGATCAGCATGCTGTGACAGCACCAAAAAGGAAATTTGCATTGAACCAAGAAATACACACCCATGCTTATTTAAAATATGCTTATATGCACATGCACATAGTGTAGGAATAGACCAGAGCAAAAAGTGAGGTCCAGCTCCTGTTGGTAAGAATGGTAACTGTCTCTGCAGCAGCCCCAGTGGCATTCCTCAGTAGCAAAATGCCAAGGAACTGCTTGGCTTCTCATGCATCCTGATTCTGATACTATAACACTAGGCACAAGGTCCGGGTCCCAGGGGTACATGGTGTTTTCCCATGAGTGAGGAGCACCCCTAGCCCTAAAGACCACCAGGAATATGAAAGATGACTTCCATGTGTTCCTTCTCTTTTTCATATACAGAAGCAGTGTCCTACTAAGAATGACGGTCTCCACCATACAGAAAACTCAAGATATTTTAGCAACATGCTCTTTATGTATTTGGAAAAAAAATAAGAAAAAAAAATTTTTAAATCCACCAACTAGCTCAAAAGGTCAATTTCACTGCAGCAAAGGGATGAAAAACCGTTTCTGTATTTCTGCCCTTTCCTCATAATTTTGAAGATGTTCTTTGTAAAAAATGTCCATCTCATATAATCAATTTCTTTTTCTTAAATAGTGTTACATTAAAAAGCTCTTGAAAAAACCCATTAATTTTCATGTGCATTTACCTCTTCCTCCAGAATACATAGTGTCAGATTTACTTTGCTTTCCAATGTCATCACATACTGCTAACATTCCACCACAAGTGCCACTTCACCTCTAGCCTTCTTAGCATGATGAGCCTTCCCTTGTGCTCTGCGTCCTACACCACAACAAATGCTCTTTGGCTAAGCCGTTGTAAAAATAATTGGTCTGATTGCTAAAGATTTCTGCAGGTATGAAAGAGCATTTACTTGTTATCATGCTTACCATCTATAAAGCAAGAGTAATCTCATTAAGATATAATGTTCCCTTTGCCCACTGTCCATCTACAGAATGATAGAATTCTGTATCAACAAAATGGTGTCAATTTTTTCTAAAGCAAAATATTTTAAAACACATACTTTAGTAAATCCTCAGTCTTTGTAATTAGAAATCAAACTTCTATCATTTCTTTAATAAAGCAACATACTAACTATGCTACAAATAAATCAAATAAATTACCATTTTTAATTAAGCATAACAAACAATTAAACAGATGACATTTAAAACTAATTTTCTCTACTGGAGAGAACATGATTTAAATTGGTGCTGAGCCTAGCACTCTCCTTGTGGATATTCCTTCAAATGCAGTGACATTCAAAATCATCATAACATTTTCAGAGACAAGTCTATTTCCATTTTCCAGTATTTGAAGTTTCACTTTTAAGCCAGGTTTTTTCAATTACCAAACTTCCGTAGAAATGCTTCATGTCTTAAAGTTTCTGCTCAGCTCCATAGTATGTAATTGCAGAACAGCTGCACAAGTCATACCAACCACTGATAAAAAGGCATTACAAACTTCTAAGCAAATCATATTTATAATGCATAATATTAAAGGCCAAAGAAAATCAGTAGTACTTCAAGGGAAACTTTGGAAAATAGGGCAAGAGCATCTTGGGAAAGTGGTAAATACTGTGCAGCAGTGAAAAGATGCAGCTGTCTAAAACAGAGCTCCCGTACAGCACACTGAAAAGAGAATTACCTTACTTTTGGCTGTACTTTGTCTCCCAAATTAAGGCATTATCTACACTTAACTGCTACAAGGACTAGAGTCAAAAACTCTTAGGAGCCCAGTCCAGGAAAGAGTAGGCACTTGCATGAGTTACCTGATCCTAAGCACATGGGTCCTCCCCCAGGCACATATTTCAATACAGGAATGATTTGCCCCTCTGAGCAATTTCAGGTGATCCAGAAGGCACAAAAGAAATTGCCTATTTCCTGCTCTGAAAGCATTCTGTAATTCTTCATTTGTGATGGTGTAAGTAAAGAGTGAGTCTTTAGGAATCAGTGGATTAAGACTCTGTAAAGGCAGTCAGCAAGGAAATATAGCAGGTGCACATTTCACTTGCAAGCTTTTCTTAACAATTGTCATCACATGTATACACACTTTTGCAAAGCATCAAATGGTAAAAACACAGCAAAGATGTTTTATATTCACTAAAAGGTGACAGACGAGTTTCTAGAAAGTGCAAAATGCAGCAGAACATTTCACCCAGATCATGTTCAAGAAAAATCAGAAGCCCAAAATGATACCATGAACTTAATTCTTTTTCTGTTGCCTGAGAGAACTAAATGTAGTATGGTATCTTCCTGCTTGGACTGTATGTGTGATTCCCATCAGCATAAATGAGTGCTGTGGATGTGAATCGAGGGCAGAACAAGTCTGGCTCTGTATCTGCCTTCTGGAGTGTGAGAAGGTAGCAGTAAATTTGCTCTAAGTGAAAGAAGTGGGAAGCTGAAGTGGCCATTTTTGTAGCTAGCATATCACTATTGAAAAGGTAGTTGGAGAAACCTGTTTGTGACACATATTACATCCATCAGTTTAAGACTATAGCTATTCTGTTTTATATTGACATATAGAAAAGTATATATTAAAAAATACAAAAATAATAAGTTCCTAAAATACTTGAATTATGACATAAATAATTCTTTCTGCTTGGGAAAAAGCCTCAGGGGAACAGTTCTGCAGACAAGTCCCTGCAAGGGAAATGCTTCCAGGGAATGCCTCCCTAGACAAATCTCCTGCAAAGCAGAATGCCTCTGGCAAAATGCTTTTGGTAAAACGCTTCTGAAAGGTGATGACTGTCTTGACAAAACCTGTGCTCTCTCTCTCAGAGTGCCCAAAGCCAGGTTTTCATCACAGCAAGGTGCAGCCCAAGCAGTGGGATGAGCTCACTGTCTCTAACCAATCAAAACAAAAACTGGAACCAATTACTGCCTGTATCCCATGATTATAAAGCCAAAGATTTCCATAATCACAGTTATTACAAATATTTATACTCTGATTAGGTAATAGTGACAAATAACTGTCAGAACTAAGGGATTTATGTGTGATAGAGCTACTGAGAAATAATCATACTGGAGTTATGCAAATTACCCCTCATCAACCAATCTTACTGTAAGGATTTGCATACGTGATTACAAATGTGGAGTAATATACATATAACTCTGAGCTCTGCCTGCCTGAGAGACAGCTCCTTCTGAGGAGTATATAGTTATCTGAAAAATCCTGACATCACTCTAGTACTGAAATTTGGTCTTGTTTTTCACAGTCATTGTGTTATCTGATAAAAATATAGCTGTTAAGAAATTGTTTTGCCCCAGAAATCTTAAATCATATACTCACAATAAACAAAACTACTGTGGTTCCCCTCTTCCTCACTAATCTATTTAATCTCTCACTATCCTCTTGCTGCAGCTACATCTCTTGAGGACAGCATTATTAGTCCCTGTGAGTGCTACCTAAGAGTGAAAAAGCAAAACATAGGAAGTGACCATATTTACTAGAGTGTAGAATAAGGAGATCAGAGCACACAGACAGATAAGCATGCTGAACAGATATTCAGAAAATGTCATTTTTTTTAAATTAGAATGATCATGTTCCAAGCATACTGCCATAAGTAAAATTAGTAGCCCTGATTTTTGTATTAAACCCTTTAGGACTAGAAAACTGACAACTTTCTAGCTATAGGATCAATTTCCTCTATTTCAGATTCCTTATCTCTTCACAATGGTCACTATGATATAAAGAGCTTTGCAACACTAGCTTTTTAGCTTTGCAGTAAAAGGCAGGGTGGCGAACAACTTTACAAAAGATTAGGCTTTTTCAAAACTTTTCTACCTAAAGTGCTTGTATATCTGTTTAATGATCAATCTGAGTATATTTGACACAGGGAATTTTCTGCACATAATCTTGAAAATGTTAATATATGCTGACAGCTTGGAATCTCTGGTCTCATCATAGTTTGGACCTGAGGCCAGATCCTACTTCCCAAATCCTGCCAGAAAGCAAGTGTACAAATACACCTTGTATTTCCAACAGCAATCCAGCCCTTCGACCTGCATGCATAATCCTTTAAGTATTTTTCTGCTTGCCTAAAATTTTATTTGGCAGTTGAAGTATGTCTTCCATAAGAACATAACTACCATGAAATAGTTTCTTGTTATCTCTAATGCCCTTGTTTGGGAAAACACATTTATTCTCATAATGGAAGGAACTTTGATTTGTAACATCAGCTTTTCCAACACTCATATTTCCTAATGCCGGTCCAAAGTGTGTTATTCTTGCATGGCCACTGTCTATTTGATTTTCTATATGCCATTCTTATCTGTTGTCAGTGCATAAATACAAGGAAGAAATTATATACACAGAAATCTTTACAAATAGAAGTATCATTGATGACACTTGAAGGTAATTACAAAAAACCCAAGGAAGGCACTTTGCAATACTAAAGGCAATGAATACAGCATTTTCAGACACATGCTTAGTCAAATAGTTTATAACTAGGTGCTATCAGAGCTGGGTGGAGAAAGATCTCTCTATCCCAACAATAATTTGAAGATTTAAAAATATTATCTGTTCTGCATGAGGATGGAAACACAACATGCCTAGCTTTTCCACCAAAAATAAAGCAAATCTATATTTTAACATAGGCGATGTTTCTAAATGGTGTAAAATAAAATTTAAATGTTTATCTAGGAACCAAAAGGTATTCAGTTGGGACTGGGGCTATCTGGGAGTTATATGTGTTTGTAAGCACTGAAACTGCTCAATAGATCTTGAAAACTTTCCAGATTAAAGTTTTAGTGAAACTTTACACTTGCATTAAAAAATTTGATTCAACTAGTTATAATTTTCAAAGAAAAAAGGAAATTATCATCACAAAATTCCAGGCAAGGAGTAGTTGCTAGTATCCAAATGTTGATGTAGTACTCATTTTATCCCATTTTATCTTTGTGGAGATTTTTATAATTATTTTGTAACAAGTGAATCATTTGTCAATCAAAAAAAATTACAGTCAGTTTCAGACTGTGGTGCTCACTCAAACCAGATATCTAATTAGAAGTAGTCAATGTTATGACTCATAAAGTAATGAGATTGTTTGATTCTTTCAAAAAGGAATAGGGCTTACCTCACCTGAGAAACCTTTTCCCAACTTTGAACATTAGACCATAGTAATCATGTGATCAAAAGTAATTTATTTAAAGAGTCTATCCCATATGTATTGTATAAACATAACAGATGAGATCCTATTAGGAAATTGTGAGGTTTTATATAATACTGGGAAAATATTCAAAAAATCACTTACAGAGTTGCTCTTTCATTAATTTCTTACATTCCAAACCAAATAAAAACTGGCTTTTAATCCTTATCAAAGGCTAACTTGTAGACATAGCAAAGCTCTTTCTCACAAGACTGAAAAAGTTACAATTCTCATGCCTATATACCAAAAATATAGTGGGGATAACATCAATATGCCATGGCTTCTTGGTGTCACCAATTCCTGAAAACAGATTTTAGTTGAAATTTTAGTTCATATTTTCTCTCATTAAAATCATAGGAAAAATTTCAGGAATGCATGAGGGTTTCTGTGTTTTTCTTTTTGGAGAAAAGCTTTAAGCTTTTAAAATTAAGCATCTAGAATACTAATGCATATCTCATAAACTGAATCTACTTCTTTACACTGATTTATTTTAATCTGCTCCCTTTTTGTTGCAGAATGTAAGCCCACCCCCAGAATGACTAATTTAGGCCCTGGTATGCATCCATTCCTAGCACCTGCTGAACTCAGGTGTGTCATAGACATCCTTTTGTGAAAATCCTTTCTTAGGACTTTTTCCCCTTCTGAGAAGCTGAGACCTCAGAAACAAAATGTAAACAATGGTTATCTGCTGCTGTGGAATGCAACAGGTGGATTTTTGATTGGCCCATCTTGGATGTTTATAATTAATGGCCAATCAAGGCCAAGCTGTCTCAGACAGAGTCCGAGAGAGCTGCCTTTGTTATCATTCTTTTCTATTCTATTTTTAGCTAGCCTTCTGAGATGAACCTTTTCCTTCTATTTCTTTTTAGTATGGTTATAATGGAACTACATATATATATATATATATATCATAAAATAATAAATCAAGCCTTCTGAATATGGAGTCAACATTCTCGTTTCTTCCCTCATCCAAGAGCCCCTGTGACCACGGTCACACAGGTGTAATCAGCGTGACTGGGTTTAAACACACCTTGTACATGAAGGTGAGTACCCCTGCCACCCAGCACAGGGCACTGACAAAGAGGAGAGGAGGAGTAAGCAGGCTGTCTACTAGGGTGCAGATCAGGATGGTAGCTCTTGCTCCTGGAAACCCATATTCATTTTGCTTGACATTACCATTGGTGAAAAAATACACAAAACCAAATGCAGCATCATCCAGCTCCTCCCAATTAGAATCAAGTTTGTGGTGGCTCCTTTTGCTTCATGAAATTGGGACTCTCCGTTGTACAAAGGAGCACACTCTAATGTGCTGAAATGGCTCTGTCCCATAGAATCATAGAATTATTTGTGTTGGAAAAGACCTATAAAATCACCAATTCCAATTGCTAACCCAGCACTGCCAAGTCCAGCACTAAAACCCCATCCCTAAGCACAACATCTACACATCTTGTAAATAACTCTAGGGACAGTGACTCAGCCACTTCCCTGGGTAGCCTGTTCCAATGCTCCACAACCATGCCAGAGGTTTGACAACCAATAAAGATGAAGAAAATGTGTGGACAGCTCTGATCAAGTGAAGAACAGATTTGTGGTGTCCTCCCATTTTTCATGCTTGTAATGCTACCAGGTCCCATCCCCATGAAAGACTGAAACAAACTGGGATATTTCAGAAGTTAATTTGTCATAATCTCTGCTGCCTACAGTTCTCTCTGTTCTCTATCTGCCTACTTTGCAGCAGATTCTTACCAGGGCACTGGTGTTAAGTATTCCAGCATCATGGGATGGACATGGAAGCAGGAAAACAGCTACATTCCTGGGAGAGATTTCCCAGCATGTGGGGATTTCCCTTCCAAGTATTTGCTAAGTGTTCATTATTCCTTTAGCTTTCTGCTGCAGGAGCAGGTCTAGTGCTAGGGGGAAAATTTATGAGTCCCTCTGCATAAAATTATTTCAATGTGTCCTGAGACTGGGCACAAAGTCTGGCTGGGGATGACCCAATCAGTGTTACAGTGACTTGAGTCTCAAGGTAATAAAAAAGCTAACAAAGAGGGCTAAAGACTCCAAAACTGACATGTCAGCTACAAACTTCTCTGTTTGGTAAGTCTCAAAATCAGTAATAATCTAAATGCCTACTCTCTTCTCTTCTTTCAGCAATCTTTTATGCTTCTATACAACAAATACTCTTCCAAACCTCTTTTGGTATCACTGATGTTTTTTTTAGGAATAATACCTATGAAGAATCTCACAAAGTATGTTAGCTGCAATCAGTACTTCCTAAGTGAAAACTTTTATGGCTTTGAACTCAGGAACAGAAGGTTCATGTGACAGCTCAGCTTGATTTGTAATTAATAAATCCACAGGTCACTCAGCAAGAGTTCCTACTGCAAAGGATTGTTCTTTCATATATTAGGACAGGACCTGACTCCAGCAAGGTTGAGGCTGGTGGCCAGCTAATTTGGGTAGCACATGATGCTGAGCATCTGCTCTGAAACAGATGCTAAAGCTTTCTAAAGCTAGACACTCTCCTCTGTCTAGAGGTCCTGCTAGATGGTGCAAATACAAACAGCAGGGGCATACTGGTCCTATTTATATCTATTCCACATATCTCAAGATCATAATTCCAACAAAATACTAAGGATCTGTATCAATATCGTCCATATATGTGTTCCACTTCAGACAAGGGGTCTGATTTGTGGAATCCTGGTCACCACAATGGGACAGCTGACCACCCAGCAACTCTGAAAACAGGCCAAGAAGAATAAACATTGGTCAAGATGAATCCATCAGTCATGCATGTTCTAAGACTGTCTTCACCCAAAATAATCAAAAAACCTGAAAAGGCTGCAAGTCTGCTGACCACAGCTATTCAGCAGTATCTCTGTGAGCTTTGTGGCAAAAAATTCAGAAATCTTCAGGCAGCTTGTCTAATAAATCTTCATTTTGGCTGAAATTTGTTTACAAGACAGAGATAATACCTTTCAGTAATTTTTTTCTGAATAACTTCTAACTTACTCTGCTGAAATTTTAATCTTAAACTATGATAATGTCTCAAAATCTAGTTAGAAAATATAACTCAATGGGCAGCATAATAGGGACAAATCTTATTCAAACTAATTCACACTGAGACATCAAAAATGAACATCATTTTACTATGGTTTTTAGTAAATATTGTATCAATTCAGTCTAAAGACAAAGAGCTTAGTGTGTAGATAGATAAATAGATAGACAGATAAATAAATGTAAGTCCTAGGGATAAAAGAGACCCAAGGAACGTATACACACACACACTTTTAAACCTTGAGTATTGAGATGCTATTTTTAATGTTATATTTTGCCTACTTTTCCCATAAATGTTTTCAGTTGATCTTAAATGACCTGCCAGAACAGGGGCCAACTATCAATTCTGTGTTGTAGACATCTAAAAAAATGAACTGAAAAGACCATACTTACTTCACATACACTAATTAGCTACCACAAGTGAAGAATTCTGAGTCACTACAAACAGCAGCCAGTTTTGGACTTGGAGGTGAAAGTGCACATACTACAAAGCTTAAAAATGTCAGGGAGTTATATTAACATCTGACTCTCAATTGAAATAGATTACATCTGGTGTTGAGGAATAGAAGAAATCATTGCCCTCTGGTGGCCAAAATGGCATTTTTAAAGCATCAGAATTTAGGCAGAGTATATACGGACAATAATCCACTATCCCAGACATACAATGAAAAATCTTAAAGGATGCTAATTTTATTGATATTGATATAAATGGAGAATAGTGTGGTCCTTTATTTCATAGTTTCAGCATAGAGGCTCTTATCAAACCCTTAATCTAGATGCAGCTTTTCTCCCCTTACCAGAGTTTTCTCTAGTTCAAATTCAACTTGTATGAACATACACCTGTGAAATGTACTACTTTTCTTAATTCAGTGTTCAGGAGTGAAGCTCATTTTCAGCACCTAATCACCTCTATCAACAGCAGTTTAAACATAGCATTTAAACATAGCGATGCATTATTATAGCTGTGTCTGAGAATGCTTTTTTTTCTAGACAGCCCTACAGATGGATTTGAGGTACAAACTCAAGCAACACAGCCAGTCTACACAGCTACGCAGGCTTCCTGCTGTCCTCACACAGGCAAGGGCCAAGTACTGGTGCCTGGGATGCTGGGGTGAGAAGAGGGAATTGTTTTGCTACAGGAAGAGAGAAATGCAAGTCCTTCACTCTGCTGAGGGCATGTGCACACTCTGTCCATGTGCCATATGAGTGGGCTCAGAAAGGGCACTGCCTTCTGTCGCACAGAGAGCCCACAGGCACGCTCTGCCTTTGTGTCAGCAAAGACTGGCACAAACAAGTGTTAGCACAGCACACTGCTGACCACCATCTCATATACCAGAAGGCTTCAACCAATCTTTACTATGAGCACTGTGATCTTCACCAAGCATCTGTTGACTTCCTGGTTGCTCACCATTTGACAGACACTTCAGCAAGAGAGACCCTTTAGGTTGGCTCCTTGTTAAAAGTCACAACTGTTCTGTAGACGCAGCAAAGGAGAGGAATGATCTGAACTTCTCACTTCTGTCACAGCCCACCTGAACAGGTCCCAAGGCAGCTGAGTGCATCTCTGGGTGTCAGTGCAGAAAGTGGGGCTCCCACCCACCCTTTTATGCCTCCAACTGTTCTAAGCACCACTCCTGCACCTAGAAAACTTCCAGGCAATCTGGATCCAAGAGTGAGTTTAGCAACATACATTCATTTTATCCGTGGGAAATTTTAAAGGCTCCTGCTTAGAGGCTGGTTTAGCCCACCAATTTTCTTGGGAATTAATACTTTCTTTTCATTACTTTTTCTCTTAACTTCATTCCATCACTGCAATTACAAATTTTTATCACTATTTTAAGCAAGGAATAGAAATGGCAGCTGAGCAAAAACGTTTTACAAGAATGGGGGATAAAATAAAAAAAAATTAGAATCTTAGTCAAAACAGAGCAAATACAGATAATGGATCATCTAGGAAGCTGCCTATGTTAGAAAGGAGTCAAATTAAACAAGACAGAGTAAAGGTTATGGTCTTTCCAATCCATTGGGTGGCTTTATTGAATTCTTAAAGGAGATAGAATTCAGGATGGAGAACTCCTTCCTAAAGGAAGGGTAAGATCTTTATTCTCCAGTCTTAAGGCTTATTCACATAAGCAGTTACTTATTGATGTCAAAGACGCTTTTTGTGTTGCACAACTGACTTCTGTGCTCACACCACTGGTAAGCTTAAGCTGTTCTTACTACCTATTTAAATTTGGTTTTATTAACTAAACAATTCTTGTACCAAAACCTGTCCATTTTATCTAAGCCCAAGTACCAAAGAATTAAACTTCATATACTGCATCAATTAGAGATGTGAGGTATCGGCCTGTGGTTTGTGTTTTGTCTAAAATATGTTCTAAAATGTGACATATTTAAATTAAATTGCAATTTCTGTGAAGGTAATTACCTTTTGAAAGAACACTTACAAAGGCTAACAAAAAATACGGAATAACAGAATCAGATAAAATTTATTAATATTATATTGCCTACAACAAATGAATAATCTTTTTTCCAAGTATATCCTGAAATATAACAATTGCCATCTCGTACTATTCATTTCATTAGAGAATGATAAGCTTATTGTACTTTGGAAAGCACTTTTTAATTTTACAGCTAAACAACTTAAATGGTTTTCTTCTGTTATTCTCAGCAATCAAATATGCTTTAGTCTGGCTATGCCAACAAAGTCCTAAGTGCAAGCAACGTTCCTATTGATTGCAGTGCATAAAAATAGTAATCAAGCACTTTAGGATGGAATCCAGTATCTGGGGTTTCTGCAATATTGACATTGGAGTAGATGTTATGGAATGGTTGTGAAACCACTAGCATTTTTATAAACATCAATGCATTTTTAAAAATTGAAATTATTTCCCCTAATTGTCATGAAATTAAGAAGTGAATGAACAACTATTTTAAATTTAAGGGGGTCATGCTAAAACATAAGCATGTATCTTCCAAAAATGGAAGCAGCATCTCTTTTTTAAATGTTACTCACAGCAGATACACACGGAGATCATTTTTGGAGGCAGTATATTTTATCTTTGTTCCCAAATACAGTCAATTTTTAAATATAAATACACCTATTTTTGAAATATTTTCTGCAAGCTTATAAGTAATTGCAAAAATATCCCCTTTTTTTGTGGTCTGATCTTGTATGGGCATGTTCCTTATAGTAAATATTAACAGTGGCTTAAAATACCTATAAAATTATGACTGTGATCCCATTCACATCATGTAAGATTTGCTCTGGGACTTTCTTTTCAAAGTAGTGTTAATTCTTTGCCTCATGGTGAAAAAGAGTGCCTTCTGCTTTAAAACCGTGGGAGATGCTTGTGCTAGGGAAGACTCAGCAGAACAGAACTGCACACATCAGCAGGACCCTGAGCATTTCATCAGGAGAATCTCCTAGGGAAACAAGAATTTCATCTGGAACAGCGAAGGCAGGATGGGGCTTTAATGAGGGGCTGTGTGCTGGTGTGGCTGCGCGGGCCGCGGCTGCAGGGTGTGCGGGTGGCACAGCAGAGCCCTGGCAGCTGTGCTGTCACCGGCTGCCCGAGTTTATCTCAGGTAACATTCTCTTTCTGAGCATATTGCAGCAAAGGCAGGCTTTAGCAGGTTCATCAGGCCAGACGGTTCGCCCCTCGGTTTAAATGGATTTTCTTAAATACTGTTCATCACAAGCAGGTGCTGTTACACCCAAAGATATTTTGTTTTGTTCTAAATATAACTTATAAGGACTCCAAAGGAGTTCTCATGAGATTGTTCTAAAACTTCAAAAGATGAGCCAATTTTCAGAGCAGTCTGGCACCTTTTAACTGGCAGTGCTCCTCTTGCAGCAGTGCTGAGTCCACTGCGCACCATGTGGATGTGGATACTCTGGTTACATCACCCACACACTCTCACAAGGAGCTGTTGCGTTACTTAGCGTAGCAGAGGTTAGCTGAGGTCCCTGGTTTAGGTTATCTACTTAGAGATGGCACCACTTCTCTTTACCTTTCCAAGTTCCCTCACAGGCACCTCAAAATGAGCCACTTTATTTAGCTGAACAGAAGTCTCAGTTGAAGACAATCCAGATGCTTGCAGATGGTTTGTCTATGATGGCAATGCCATAGAAACACAAGACACAACATTTGATTCGAAAAGTTTATGAAGGAAGTACTCTGAGGGACAATAGAGTGAGATTTTAGAATCCAAGGCTCAAATGTCATCTGGGTATTTCTTTAAAAGTATCACTGATTATGAGCCAAAAGCCATGCAAACTGCTGGGTATGACTCCTCAAACAATTGAGAGTTAGGATTTCTTCCCTCTCACACTGGAATTTTTTGTGATCAACAGAAAGGTTTCTATTTACATTTTCCTTCAGCTTTTTTTTTTCATTATATACAGAGTCTACAGCCACTCTGATTAGGAAACTTAAAAAGCTTAGACATTAGCTGCTTAAGAATTAACTTCTTAAGATTTAACTTCTTAAGACCATATAAATTTAGATCCTCTCTGCTGTGATATTCATCCAAGAATTCAAACAAATGCATTTCCATTAAAAAAAAAAGAAGAAATTAATGCAATTCATGTAATTATGCATCTGCAAATACTCAGCACTGTACTGCCTAATTTCTTTCTTTAATCTCAAGTATATAATACATATTTATTTCCAATACAAGCTTTACTAGCAAGGTGTACAACCTCAGAGCAAAGCTGATCAACTCTAAGAGTCTTCCAGACTTCATGCTTCAACCACAGCTCTGTTTGCTGGGTCGTTAAACCAAAAGAAGTGCAGAGCCAACAGTTCCTTTCTCCCACATCATGACCCACAATTGTTTTCTCTGATCTACTACTGACAGGTATATATCTTCTGTGAGAAATAGACATAGCTCTTCCAGGAGACTGACAATGAGCAAATATCAGGTGCAGTTTAAAACTTTAAAATTGCAAATAAATTAGTCCATGTCATGCTGTCTTCAGATACTGAAACATTTTAAAAGAAAATTGGAGTTCGTTGAAACACTGAAATTTTAGCTCACTGCCAAATTTTTGGATGCATTTTTATTTCTTAAAATTGATTCACAATTGATCACTTCTGGATCTAGTGCTTTCAGACAATTCTTATGTCCAGGTTGAGAAGTACATGCCTGAATATGATTGAATTTAAGCATTGTAAACACTGAGACAGGTCCCTAAACTGAACAAAAGAAGCAGGATAGAATAAGAGGGCCTAATTCTGTCCTCAGGATTGCCTGGGCAATCCTCTGCTACTTCAAGAGCTGTGTTATGCTGAACTATAAGACTTGGATAAATTAAAAGCAAAAAGAGCTATTATCTGTTATAAGCAGATCATATATCAATACAAGTATTACTATTACTGTCTATCTAGTCCATCCATCTGCCAGGACAGGATTATCTCTTAAAAGGGCATTTTCTGCCACTTTGCTCAGTCCAGGTTAGATATCACGTGAGATATGACATATTCCTTCCTCAGAAGGCCAGCTGGCCTCAGAAAATATTGCAGACATAGAAAAGATAGTCAAGGTCAATGATTATTTACTTTATTTCATTTAACTACTTGTTATGAACTTTAAAACCACCCTAAATCATTCTGAATCACTTTTCTGCAAATATATAGTTCATGGAATATCTTCCCTGTTGATAAAGAAAAAGGGCCAAAATCCCATCACATCACGTGGATTCAGTCACAGGTTTTCTGGGAATTACTGCTGCATCCAACCAGTTTCAATATAGCCTGCGATGACTGACTTTTCTGCCACACATTATTCAGGCCTATAAACTCTTGTAAAATTTAAATTCAAGTTGATAATCCTTCTGTTTCTTTGATTTCTCCTGTTTCCCAACTGGGGCTTCCGTGTGGGCAAGTCTCTTGTGAAGACAGCATGCCTGGAAAGGCTGCCAGCCACGCTGCTGAAACAGACCAGAAAAGGAGACATCAGACTCCCCTGAGATATTTGATGCTCTTCAGTCTCATGTTGTACAGGCTGCTTTTGCTCTTTTCCAACAGTGCAATCAGTCATCAGATTTGCTTTCTGTTCCATCCTAGTGTCTTCAAGGATATTTAATCTTGTAATTATTTGGTTTTGCATCACAAAGAATACTAGTATATTTCCCTGAACTAGAATCCATTAAATTTTGGAAACTAGGGAAAGAAGCCTAATTTTCCTCATTTCCATGCTTATTATCTGGAAATAATATCTCTGGCCTTCTGCTAGACAATTAACCCTAATTTATTATGTATAATTATAAAAAATATATGTATTATATGTATTTCTATAGTTTATTAGTTTTCAGATACATTAGTGCTTAATTTAAAACTATTTTATATATTTATTATCACTTATTATATTGTTGTTGTTTTTATTACTATTTACCTATATTTAGAACTCATAGTATAGTATGACTATAAAAATCTCTTCGAATAAGCATGAAAATCAGGATTTCATGAGACATTGTAAAAAAGCTTACTAATACCTAACTTCATCGTATCAGGCTGTAGTTCTGCCAAGATCAACAATTGTCTTTGTGAAGCTGTCATTACAAGATCTCTTAAACTTTACAGACCATTAAATAGTTTTTTAGGCATTTAAGCTGGTAATTTCAGATCTGCTGCGCAGTAGAGATACAACAGTCTTCACTGAGAGGCTCAGTAGGAATGAGATAGAAAGTGTCTCCCTTTTGGGAGTGCATATGGATTTCCCAGCAGTTTTCTAAAAGCTGGGAACATGAACCCTGTCTGTATGTGGTTCTATCTGAGCTCATCACACATATAATTTCTTTCACTCAGGGACACCCACAAATTCCTTCATTTTGTTCCCCAAGAGTCGAGCAGTTACATGACACAGAGGGTGCTCAAGCACCATCCAAAGTCTGGATGCTATTATGCCAGTTCCTCTTACTTAAAAGCCTTTTTGCAGCTTTTGGAATAAACATAACAAGGCTAAGGATAGATTTGTCCTGGCATACAGGACATCATCTACATGGCAGAAACCACAGCAAGTCCTGTGGCACGATTTTGGCTTCATTCAACAGCTACCAGCTCAGCCTGGGAGCAACCTGGGCCAGCTATTGGCCATCCAGGGCAGCATGCTTTGCAGTACAGGAGTCAGCTACTGGCACAGAGGACAAAGATAACAATAGAAAGGTTGAAAAACAGAGACACAATAGTCCAAACCAATTTTGTACATATTTTACGAGGAACAAGATCATCCAGTTTCATTTACCACCAGGATTTATGTTTAATCCTGATTTCCAGAGGTCTATGATATTATTTATTGGTTAAGCTGAACTAAATGTTGACAGATCTGACCTACTTAAAGTAAGGATGGCTGAGATTTATGGAATTTCCTTATGTGTTTCTCAGCCAGGACAAAGACTCATGGTAATGTTCTATGACCTTATAAGCTGCTATAAGGTGACATGCCTCTGTTCTTCTTTCATCTCAGTGTTCAAATTTTCCAAGTAGTCATTGTTTGCTTCATTTTCTTCTCAGTCACTGTATAACTGCCGTACTACTTTAGCTCTTTAAATCTTTCCTAACAATGATTTCTCCAGACCACAATAATTTCTGTTGTTCACCTTAGAAATGTTGTTCTAATTTGTTCACATAGTAAGAAAAATATAGGTGAAAGATCATACAAATTTTGACATAAACTGCTGTCTCTATCCTCCGTGTTGTCATCCTTTCATGAGAGCACAATGAAATCATCCTGTTCTTTTCTACAGCTTTATCACACAGCACACTTTATCTATTTACTGCCCTTACTGGATAGTAGTTGCTACTGTCACTCATCCCTTTTTTTTTTTTCTGGGCAATGCCTTTTCTTTTCCTGAGTCTCTGGTGCCATCCCTGTTGCTGCTGGTCTTTTTAAGTGGTCACACATTTAGAGAGTCTCAGTGATTAAGCATCATCTGTAATGACTGATTCGTCTCTGCATTTTCCAAGTATTCCCAAATCTGGTTTTTTATCAGTCGCTGTTGTTACATGATCTCAAGTCTTCTAATTGCCAAGCCTTCCCTTTCTTTCCATTTCTTGCTAAAGGCAATATTAGGAAAGGACTTCAATCCTCTGAGTCCTTTTAGGTCACGTTTAATTTTATACGTATCTTATTTTTTTTTTAGCTCCCTTTATCCCTAATCTATTTTTCAAGTTATCTTAGTTTCTTCTGGAAAACCTTGTATAACTCTGAGTCATTTCTGAGAGTCAAACTGCATAGTTACCCCTTCCAATTCTCTACTTTTTCCACTTCAGATCATTTTTTAGGATCTCACAGATTTGAAAATTGGAAGCAATTATGTTATTTGGAAAGAATACATTTCTTGCTCTACTTTTCATGTGTGAAGGCTCACCTGCTTATCTTTCAGTGCCATCCTCAGCTCAAAAGCATTCCCTTCTCCACCTTGGCAACCACTACTCCAGATAATACTCTCTCATTATTTCACCTTTTACTTATTGTTTCTTTGTACTGTCTGTCTCCAGTCTGGGCTTTTGTGCTGCAGCAATCACAGACATGTTGGCAAGGGTGACGGCAATAATGATGCTAATGCAATTTAATATAGCTCCAAAATAGATGTTAGGGATTTACAGGAATTTAGTAACACATACTATTACCCCTGTCTTATTTCTGCAATATCTTAAGTCAAAGAACACTTGCCTACAATCTACCTTTCCCTTTATTTACTATTATTCCCTTTGTATTGGTGTTTCCTGGAAAACATGATTGTCAAAAGAAGCAAAAAAGGTTTAAAAACAACTTCATTTGTGAGACCAGCAGACCAGGCACATCAACATTAGAAAATGCAGTAACTTTTCAAACTGCATGGAGTAATGCAGGTGCAAACCAGTCAATTGACTAACATGGAAGGCTTAAGGTTATCAAGTGATCTTTCAGGGGAAAGGATCTCCTAGGGTAGGAAGGCTTTTTCATTTGATTAGGGAGAAAAGCATAACAGAAATATAACCAGAGAAGAACCAGACATTGCATAAAGCAGAGCTTGCAGAGTTCCATTGTGCTTCTGTTTCAGAAACAAACTCCTTTGACAAGAAGAGGCCCAGACAGTTCAGTGAATAACATTTCTCGATGAAATGATAAACAAGTTACTGTAATAACCTCACAGTGTCTCTGAATGCTGTAGGATATTAAATCTGCTTTTCTACTTTTGCAGAGATAAAATCTATTTTCAAAAGGGTACCCTTTAAGGAAAAAAATTTTACTCGTGTCAAAGACAGTAGTAACTTTAATTTCTAAGCTATGTCATTTGACGCTGTGACACTTCTCCCATTGAAATTTCATCATCATCATTATATTATTATTATTATCATCATTATTCAGGAGGAAACCAAAAATTATCCTCTGTTTTCTAAGATATGTGGATTTGAATTTGTTCCCTCTTCTTTACTGCTACACCAATGTCACCATTTTCTTCTTCTCTCATGCCTCTCCACGTTTGAAGCT
The DNA here is from genome assembly GCF_047830755.1 of Zonotrichia albicollis. Taxonomy (NCBI): domain Eukaryota; kingdom Metazoa; phylum Chordata; class Aves; order Passeriformes; family Passerellidae; genus Zonotrichia; species Zonotrichia albicollis. The sequence continues at coordinate 63,784,778 of NC_133822.1, forward strand.
ACCTCACCCAGAAAATAGAGACCATATCCTTCAGCAGGGTCCTGTAATATTCACTCATCTGCCAGCTGCCACCCAGAAAGGGAATGATAACAGTCCTGAACACATGTTCTAGCCAAAATCCCTATTAGTACCCCTTCCTCTAAAAGAGGGCAGCCTCTTTGGTTTGTACCTTTCCCAAAGCCATCATGTGAATTATAAGGCTCAGAGAAGATGAAAGCAAAAACTTTCAAACTCCTTTCACATGTTTGGCTACCTGAGGCTTCCACACTACTTCCAGAGCTGCCAACCCCTTTAGCATAACCCCTGGTGATGACAGAGCATTCCCAGCCACACCAAATGCCCTTATAACATGAAGCCACAAGTTCATACTAATAGGCCTGTTACTGAGCAGGGAAAATAGAAAGGTACCTGAGGCAAGGAAAAAATGGGTTTGCTTATTAAAAGTGTGCGACTCCAAACCTTTCCCACTGATAGTAACCCATGAACTGCACTATTGCTCAAATGCCACACTTAAAAATTTGTCTCAAGAGCATGGAAACCATCTGTTCAGAAGTACTCACAAGTAAATGACCACCACTGTTTTTAAGTCTAACCAGAGAGTTTTCAAGTAGTATGTCTTACTCCCTGCCTGTGGCAAATCTGATTTCATTTGCAATGGCTTTGACCAAATTTGAATTGTAGGTCAAATGCCTAAAATTGGTGATTTCTGAATTTTTCTAGTGCTTTCTGTTAAAATCTTTTGACAGCTCAGCCCAAGCAGTTATTATCAGATAATGAAGCACTCACCACCAGATAATAAAGCACTCTGGACAAAAAATACCTGGATGAATTTTTTGCAGGTACTTAGCAGGTCAGGTAGTCTATCAGATTGGGTAATTCATAAGTTAATTTTACTTTAATGGACCTGCTTTAAGTGTGCACAGCCAAGGTCAGCACATGAAGATAAATTTCTTATGTTCATGGAAGAAGAAAATATTTTTGGAACTTAACTTTTCCCCCAAGACAACTGAAGCTAAAGTTCCTCTCTATTAACTAATACGGAAATATCTGAAAGGACACAAGGATATCCTTTTCCCATCTTGCCATGATGCCCAAAGGGCCATTTCAATATACTGTAAGGAAAGCACACGTGTATTAGCTGACAAAGTACAAAGTTAATTTTACTTGGAGTGTGACTCCAGTAATCACTTGGTCTAACACTTTGGATACCAACTCTCATAAATTCCAGCTTCACAACAAACACAAATCACCCACAAAAGATCTGCAGTTCCTCTTACGGTAGCACATTGGGACAAACCAGAGGTCTTTCTTTGGCAGTGGTCAGTAACAAATACCTCACAAAAATGCAAGATAATCAGCACAACTTCTGCTTTTGCATCTCAACAGATCGTCTCAGACTAAGCTATTATGGGGAATAAATGGGTTTTGGTAATACCAAGGAGACATATACTGCATTTTGCTTCACCTCCCTTAATGACTTTAAACAGCACTTTGGAGGACAGGATGCAGCCAAAAAAAGAAATTAACAATTAACACTTTGCCTTCTTGAGAAAAAAAATCCTTACAGAGAACAAAATTCACACAAGGAAAATCACTACCAAAGCTCTACCTAATTGTGCAATTAATGTTTCCTTTCATAAGGCCCTGATCTGTTCTTCTTATATATATAGCTCAGGACATTATTTATTTGGAATACCATAATTGTGCTACCTTCATCACGGAGTGGACATTTACTTGTTTCAATAGAATTACTGTAACCAGTAAGTTAATGTAAGCTCATAACAGAGATGCCATCATTACACAGATTTATGAGAAGAGCACTAAACATAAAATTGAGGTAATTGCCTGTGTGCTGCCAGGCTATTTTGCCAGTTAATATAAATAATATCATTCTCAGCATGAGCCACCAGAAGGACATCATCCTCAAAACTAATTCCTCACCTGCCGCTGTCAGAAATTTTCACTATAAACTTGATGAAGAATGTGTTGCTCGGTGCTACTGAAAAACATATATTATCAGGGAAAGGTGGTTACCTCAAGTACCCCAAACAATCTGTTGTTTTGTTATGTTATCACATAAAATTGATTTAATGCTGCAATTTTCCATTTCTCTCTGGACCACAGACTGCTAATTTATTAGTCATGTACATTGAAATTTCTCTTTTCCATTCATGTATAAATTTCCATGAGCAAACTAAACAGACAGTACTTGTTTGGTTCATTTTTAAAACTTAAAAAAATAAATCACATGTGAGGTTCTGCTACTCAAGCTATTCAAATGGGTCCTATGAAGCAAGCAAACATTAAAATCCATATAGTAGATCAGAGATAGGAAAGGTTGGTACAGAGATAATAAAGATTTATATGTTTCCTTGGCTTGTGAGAAAAGTTAAACAGTGGTTTGTGCTTTTATAGTAAACAGTGCAAGAGCGAATTTGAATAGATACTCCAGTATGTATTTGATTTTTTTCTTCAAATTTAATTCCTTGATTCTTTATTTTTTGAACTGAAAAAGAAAAAAAAAATGAACTGCATGTCTGAAACAGCAGGTTTTTTGACTGTCAAGATGTGAAGAAGAGCAAAAGCAAGTCCCCCAGAACACAGGAATGCTTGTCTGTGACCAATCTCCTCTTTACCTAATAGCCTCAGTGTTTATTACCATGAAGGGTAAACATTGTTTTAGCTGAACAAAAGAGATTTAAAAGCTATCATACACCAGTGCCTCTGAGTCCTCTGAAACACAGGATGAAGTTCTGAGCACAATCACTGGATCACTGTCATGCTCTTGGTCGCAGTGAGACCCAAACTGAGGCACATTCAGATTAATTCAGGACTCATGTCATGGACTTCTTAAAAGTATTCCTGAGGCATACCAGAAGTGTAACTGAGAAAGATCTCGAAGAGCCAAAAAAGCAATGAGCCTGGTGGCAAATTACACCATGCTCGACTGCTCTGCAGCCAATTCCAGACTGATGCAAAGTACTTTAAAGCCCAACAGCTTTTAGGAGAGCGGCTAAAGAATAATGAGTAGGCCCTGTAAACCTAGGGATTCCCAAAGCAAATTTTGTTTGTTCCAATAAGGTTCATGGTACTGGAAAAGGGCTGATATCATTATCTTACAGGGAATGGGCTAAGACAGCCACATTAATAGTAGTCATTCCCTTGCAAGAGAAAGCTGCAGAGGGACTGTGATTTTTGCAATCTCCTATCTTCCCAGCATCCTGCATGTACCAGAAACCTCCCAGGTGAAATGGATAATAAAATGAGATGTTAATACCCTTTTCAGGAATAACTGTATTCTTGAAAACATTGAATAAATGCAGAAAATTTCAGGGCAAAGAACTTTCTGACACCTAGTACATCTGTCCAAGACTAACAAACAATTATAAATTATAAAGAAGCATACTTTCTGTCCATTTGGGGAAGTGCATTTTTTCCAGCCTGAAAAGACATTTCAAGTGGGAAGAAGCTTGAGATTTTATCTATCTGAAAGTCAAGCAGCAGAGATAGATTTGAGGTGCTGAATGCTTTCCAGCCAATTAATCTTTTAAATAGTCCTCTGGCTCGGAACCCTGCAGGCCACAACACTGCAGTGGTAAGTTAGCATTGCTCACATGGTGGTTGCAGGCTGAAACAGATGTGTCTTCTGTCCTCAGCCTCCTGCTGCAATAGCAGTGCCCTGACAGTACCAGGCCCTGACAATTTTGCTTCCTATCCATTGAATTTCAAGACTATATTCTGTGATTCAATGACTAATTTTAACATATTATTCCAGGCTACTCTTTTATGACTTTGTATGTACTACCAATCATTAGGATTAAATCACAAGTAAGCAGCATTTGTTCTCCTAATCTCATGATAAATCATCGTGATTTTGATAAGACTTGCTACAGGATAATTTTAGTCACAACTTCTGGATCAAGTCAGTATTTCCTAAATTACCTGTGTTTTTAGCTATAGAGACAGAATTTTATATTGCAGGATACATAACATGAATAATCTTGCCCCACAAATTATATTTCTTTTGTCTCAGTGTGCATACCTTGAAATAGCTCAAGTGACTGAACTAACAGGAAAACAATACATTCAAATGATACAGCTGCTATCATCTTGCTAAGCTGATGACAGGAATGTAAGATAGCAACCAACAGAGACCAGGTATATTTGCTGTAATTTTCTCTGTAGGTTTTCTCCCTGACACGTTCTCATTTTCTTGCCTTTCACATGTTCTCTCCTTCTTCCTTCCAATTGCTCATCTCACTCGAAGGCCATCAGAGACCTGGCTAATACAGAGATTTCAGCTCCCACCAGTATGTTCTGTTTATGTCTCACAGAAATTCCTTGAAAACCTTAGAAACAAGCTGGATATGTAAAAAGGTTCAAGGAAAACTGGCTGCAGCAAACCTTCAGGTTTTGGCTCCTAATCAGGAAAGGAGAGCCCGGAGTGGCTGTAGAGGAGCACTGGCAACCTGGCAAGAAAATATTTCCTTAACAGAAAGAGGCATTGGCATAAGAGCAGTATCAGCAGTAGCTAGCAGAGAAGGACTTTTCCCTATGGACTTTCCTTCCCATCCCTGGGCATAAGCTTATTCAGATAAACCCCAAGCTACCTAATTAACTATCAATGTAAAGAACTATAATTAAAAATATTAAATATATAATTATCATGGTCTTATTAAATAAAATGTGCTTAAGGTACCTCACAGAATGACATGTGATCCTGAGATTTACAGAAGTCAATGCTGTTATCTTTACAACTCAAAGTCTTGTTAAAAAGACACTCAAGTTTATTTGGCAAGACCTATTTTCCATCCCTCCATGTGGGCTGGCATTCAAGATACTTCATTGTACATTAATACTGGATTATATCAGTTATGTTATTTTGCCCCTGGCAGGGACTGGTTGCCAGACTCGCCTTCTTTTTCCCTCCTTTTCAAAATATTGGTTTATTCTACTTCCCTGGCAGGGCTCATGGAACACAGCACCACTTAGCAGGAGGGATAAGGCAGATAAAGACATTTCCTGACAACAGGAAATAAAAATCAATTTTGCAATCTACACAATATTAGTAACTCCACTGCCTTCTAAGCACTGCAGTAAGCCAGAGGGTGTGGAAGACCCCAGCTGGGAGTCTGAGTGCCCAGCCTGCTCCATGCTCACACCCATGAGTGTGCCTAACATGTGCAGCACCAATCTTTTGGGGACATCTCACCCAGCACATCTCACTCCTCTTTTTCTGCTTCTCTTCCTAGCAGGATCTCAAGTGAATAAACCATCAGTTCTCTAGGGTTTGAGCCTTTTTTACTCAGTTTTCTAATTTAAATTCCAGTGAACATTAACACACACTGTAAACAGGTGAAAAAAGGCTGTTGCTATTTAAGTCCTGTATATTAATCACCTCTGGGAGATTAATAATAATAGTAATAATATTGATGACTATGATAATAATAAGGCATGATAAACACCTACATAACTACATGTGTGAAATGTAACCAAAAATTAAATGTTAGCTGAGGGCATGTATCTGATCCTTTGCTTTGCAAACATGCAATAATTGGAAACTATCTGCAGATGTGCTGTGAGTGCAACTCAGGTATTCTGACTGTCATACTGAAAGAAAGACTTTAATGAAATAAATGTCAAGACGATTTCTTGGATGACTGCTTACACTAGGATTTGATCTCTTGTTTATACTTGCTTAATATCCATAAATTACAGCATATGTTTCACAAGCATGTAATTACACTTGTCATTCTGTGTGTTAAATTCCTAAGCACTGCAGACAAACTGTGCAGTGATAGATGGCCAGTTCAGACATCATTTGCAGCAAGTTAAATCATTTTCAAAAAAAAAAAAAAACACATGTAGCACTGTAAAATTATCAAGGATACATAAAAGTAATGTTACTTTTGGTTATATTAGCAGCAGAATTTTACTAACTTTGCTTTTCTGCTGGTTTTACCTGATAATCCTTTGCTTAAGAATATTTAAATGCTCTTAAAATTTTCTAGGACATGTCTGTAGCTGCATTTTGCAGTATTATTATCAAGGTTTGTTAGAGAGAATTTTAAGCCATTCCTATGATCATCATCCATGCCAAAGTGCTGCACTGGCCCATGTGATGAAAAGACTTAAGTATTCCTTTCACTTTTTCCTAAGGTACAATAAATGCTTCTTAATTGACACCATTCTGTAATGCTTTCCAGCAGTAACCAAAGGAAGAGGAAAGGTCACATACCATTTTGCACTAAATTTCAGTGAGTCACCTCATGTCCTCACACCAGCTCCAGGCATTCCCAGTGCAGTGGATGGAGACTGGGCCTTCACCCACAGGAGAGCCCTTGGCCCAGGGTACTGAGATGTGCATCCTGCAAAGCCAGAGCTCAGCTGCCACAGGCTTCCCTGGCACAGAGGACAGCCTGCTACTGTGGGCAGGGTGGGTGATGTTTAACTCTTGGCTGAGGGTAGGCTGCTCCAGCACACTGAAGATCACACGAGGCTGGTTTTTGTAAACCAAAGCAAGGACCCTATTTGACACATTAAAAATAAAATTTGATGTTAATATTGGCATGTGCATTGGGTGGTTTGAGGCATAGGGCAGCTCTCAAATGTATAGCAACTTCAATCAAGTGATTTTGCATGTCTCATCTCCTCAGGTGCCCTGGTGCAGTGCCCAGGGGTGGCAGCTGGCACTGCAGAGCACTGCCTGTGCTCAGTTCTCAGGCTCCTGCCATCATTTTTGTCCTCCTTGGCATGTAACATGGTGCAGATAGAAAAGAATTCAGCCCTTACAAATTGGGAATATATATGTGTACAATGTTTTTTCACTTTTTTCCCCGTTAGTGTTTAGAACAGAATCTTTTAATAAAATCAGAAAGATTCATATAGACCTCCAACTCCATTACTTCATTATTTTTCAGTCAGTGGATCTGAAAAATGTCCCAAATAAATTCTACTGCTGTATTATTTAATTAGGACTTGCAGAAATATTGGCTGCATGCTGCTCCCCTTGCCTCCTCCTGACCTTTCCATATCCTGAACCTTTAGTTAAGGAATGCCACATCACTGCTTAGAAAGACTAGTATGTTAGATTCAGGAAAAAAAGCTTCCATTACAGAAAAATAAAACAAATAAATTGACTGTTTTGCATTATTTTTATTATTCATTTTCTATGTGGTTTAATATTTGAATGGTCTGTAGTGCATTACAGGGAGGAATCTGGAGCACTGCTGCAAATAGGACCTGGGAAATTGAATACATTATTTATTATTATGAATCAGTCTGCCTAAATAACTGTAGTAACTAAAATATTCACAACAGTCTGAAGAATGGAAGAATGACAAATATCACTGCCAATAGCTGCTGTGGGAGTGTCCTCCAATGTTCTCTATTCTAAACAAAAATTTCTACACTCCTTCGATAAAGTCCTACATCTAAAACGAATCAAAATTACAAGCCTATATGCCAAGAACAAAAACCATCTACATTTTATGGGAGTAAGTAAATAAGAGAGGTCATGCCAAGGGTTTTTCACTGCAGAGATATTAGCCCTAAATGCTGAGGGAGCTGCCTGGCATTTAGACAGTTCAGAACTGAGATGGTCAGTGCTGTGTGGCAGGAGGTGGTCAGAAAACTTGAAGTCTGTGAAAATCACTGTGTCTTCATCTATGACTAGCAAATATACATGGGCACTTCCAGAAGACTTTCAGACTCATGTGGGACAATTCAGTCATTCATACAAATCCAAGGGTCTGTCCTTGAGAACTATGCTCAACTAGGCAGCTGAAGATGGGGGTGAGATGAGTTTTGTGTTACTGCTCTGGCCAAGACTTTCAAGCTTAGGCTTTAAGAAAAATCATGGCAATCCCTGGCTAAGGCATATAGAGGAATGTCTCATATTCAAATGTGCTTTACTCTTATGTCTCCTCCCCATGGCATTTATCAGGACTTCTTAAAAGGTTTTCCTTTGGTTCTCGTCTCTGTCATCATGTATCCGTCATATTTTTTTTTTTTGGTACTTTATCCTCTCAATGCACAAGTATGTTCCAAAAGGAAAAACGAGGCTGCTGTAGCTGCCTGAATTATACTTAACAGCCTGGTGGTTAAAGCACTCAGCTGGGAACAACTAACCATTGAGTTATAGGGGGTTTGGACATGAAAGTCTCTCCTGCTGAAGCTGTTCATGTTTTCACAAACAATTAAACTTCCATTGGACCCACCTGAGAGTAATTCTCTGTACAGTCCAGTATTCAGTGAGGAATGGGAATAGCTAAGTTCAAATCATTACTCTAATGAACATTTAATGAATTTTAGCATGGATGAAATAAAATTTTCCCATTGTGAAAGCTTATCATCAGTGAATAGATAGCATCTGGCAACAGCAACCTTCACATGCATCCAGCTGTCTAGAGGTAGAAGAGCAGGCAAGAGTTTTCAAGAAGATGCACCATTAGAGACCTGTTTTAACAAAGAGCTCTGAGATTAGAGCTCCCCAAGGAAAGTCCTGCACACCGCAGACTGGTGAGAAAAGACCTGTTCTGGCAAAAGAAAAGTCATAGGGTGGAAGTTCATTGCATACAGCATGCCCAGGCAGCCCTGTTTCTGCAGAGTTCTCACCCCCTGTGACCAGAACTCATAATTTTACCACAAAGCACTCTTGTCTGTGTCTGTGGGGACTGGAGTCGAGCTGTGCCATCTCCTAAGTTTTATTTGATTTCCTTCTCTGAATCCAAAAGAATTTGCCCAAGAACCTTGTTTAAGTCTTGAGCAAACAGTGGGGTTAAGAGGGGCACCAGCACCTAATGAATGGTACCAAAGACTGACATTTCAAACCTATCACTTTTATCTTACGTTATAAAATCTCAAAAATAGAATGAAAACAAACAAACAAAAAAATAAATGAAAACCCAACCTAAAAATAGAAGCCTCCAAGTTTCACTAAAACAAGATCATTTTGGTGCAGAATAAAATGAATGCTTATTTTCAGTTCAGCTTTATTTGCAGGGCCTTGCTCACAATACTGTACTCATGCTTTGGGTAGATTGAAAACAACCAAAATGGAGGCAACTTAAAATTAGGAATAACCTTTTCTAAAAGGTGTAGAATCTCTCTCTTAGCTCCTGGTAAATAGATGAGGCAGTTATTCACCACAGAGCTGCCAGAAGTCGCCTATTCTTAGGGATTTTTACTCAATTTAGAGATAAGCAAACAAACTTCTAATGAAATCACTATGAAAAATTGAGGGGGAAAAAAGGTTCCTGAGACACCAAGAAACATATTGGCATAATGATCAGCTAGCAAAACTGTTTTGATTGTTTCTCTTCTCAAACATTTAAGAACACAAGTCCTCTCAGCTTAGTAGAACATACATGTGCACACACACCTATCTTAATTTTCTTTAATACCACACTACTTAATTTCATGCTTTATCATAAAAATGGCAGACATTCATTTTTTTTCCAATCACCTTAATACAGGTTGCAGATATGAATTTTAACAATTCTAACATTATTGGGCAATAGTCCAAATACCTTTTCCTGACTCTGGAGCTCTGTTTCTTTGACCGCCATGGTTTCCTAAGGGGGATGTACAGCCTCTGATTACAGGTCATCAGGCAGGCTTCACCACTTGCTCCTGAGACTGATGACTTGCATATTTAAATCATACTGCAAGTTGGATAATCTCCTTTCATAGCAAAACTCAGGGGAGAGAACTGAGTAAGAGGATACAAGGAATCCCCCGTTAAGGACTAGCTAGCTGAAGTATTTATATGTCCCCACCCCTCACTCTTATATCTGATTATCAAGGAGCCCTCATGTTCACAAATCCCTCCAGCCCCAGAAGTGCTGTATCCAGGGAAGCAGGGGCAGGGAGCCTGGACATCAGTCCCAGCTCCACTGGCACCCTCCCTGAGGCTGAGGACTCGCTGCTGTGTCACTGCCCAAGGTCACCGAGAGAAGCTGTGCTGGAGCAAGACAAAGGACGCAAGGCTTCAACGAGCACTACCACACAGCAAGGGGAGTCTGTCACACTCACACAAAGCTCTGCAGCTTGCCATTGAGCCAAGTGATTATGTGATCCATACCAAAAATACCCTGCATTCTCATCAGCTTTTTACATCTTTACTCTCATTCTTTCCTGCGGGCCAGAATAATTATTCGGTGTGCATGCAAACACACAACAAAATAGACATAACTAGAATGGTGAATCTTCATTCCCAAAGCACAAGTTCTTTGCTATTCAGCCCAAAAATAGAAATAAGGAGAGAAAAAAAAACACATAAGCTTTGAAACTTGGCAGGAATGTCAGGAAATCATACCTTGAGTCACAGGGCACTCTCAGCATCTGTTCCAACTGCAAGCTTTTCATTCTCCCATATACAGCACAGCTACCTTCCTGTCTTATCCCAGTCACCAAAACTAGCACCAGAAATACTGTTTTTCTTTGCAGTCTCTAATATCCTATACATCCAAAATGCAGTTTAGTTAGTACTGGAGATGTGAACTAGCTCACAGATGATGAGTTTTTGTTGTTCAGATGATATTTGGCAAAACAGTTCCCAGTGGGTTGAAACAACAGCTCTGACTGCACTTAGGATTTGCAAGTGGAAGTGTTTGCAACATGCACAAAAGAAATGCTAGTTAATAAGACAAATGCTTACACTTAAAACTTTCTAAGGGCATCATCAAATCCTATCCAACAAAGAAGACATAAACACGTTATTTTTCTCTCATGTTTCATGCTTTTTAATAGCTTTTACTTTCATTACAAACACTTCAGTTCAGCCTGAACTGAGCACAAAGAGAATCAGCACTTTAATCCTCAGGACAATACATGTTTTCTTCACACTTTGGAAAGCAAATATAGCAGCTGGTAACTTTTAAATCCTGTGCTTTGTTGTGCAAAAGATGGCAAGCAGAACCATCAAATTTAGGAGTTGAAAACACCAGCTACTTCACCTAGATCACTTTCCTACTGGTATAAAAATGTATATTTTTATACTTCTATCCAACCTAATTTTCAGAAAGCTAGAAGGCAGGAGACTTGGCACTTTTCCCATCATACACAACTGGATTAAACTTTAAACAACATACAAGGGAGTACTTCTTGGCAATATTTTTTTTCTAATAATCATCCCATAATTTAATTCCTGAAACAATATCCTAGCTCTAGCTATAAATGGCTGTGCTCTACTAACTCCTCTTTATGAGTGGAATTTGGAGTTTTAGGTTTGTAGTTTATCCATATTATAAAATTATCATTTGGAGAGGCATGTCTGTGGAGATTAAATTGCCAGCTCCCCCAAGATCAGTATTGTCCCATATCAAAAAAAGAAAAATCTCTTTTAATTGAACATATTCCTATCTATTTTCAGACTGCTACCAATAGTGCATCAATATGATCATTTCTGAAAATTACATAAAGCAATAGAGGTCCCATCTTCACTTTTTCTATGTGCCTGCTGGACAAACCTTACTCAAATACAAAGCCTACTAACATGATGACAGAACATTTTAATGGACATAGGACATTATTTGTCTCTGGACATAGGACATTATTTGTCTCTGGACACATCCAGTTTAAGAGTGGTACAATTTACTGGCTTTCCTGGAACTCACTGATCTCTAAGGGATTCTTCCTCACATAAGCAAGACTAAAAGCCACACAAAAGTCAGACTCTGTTTCCCTTTTGATTAAACAGAATTCAACAAGTCGGTCCTATCCAGACAGCTAGAGAAAACCTACTATCCTATAACTACGCGCACTACTTGTCTTGTCTCTTCAACACAGAAGAAGCCAGAAATCTGAATCCTAAAACAAGTCATGCCCCTGCAGCAAGACATCCATAGTCTTGGGATTCCAAGGCCTTTGCACTTTCTATTCAGTGTATGATATCAGCCCTGACAGCCTATTTATCTCTTTCTGTGGTTTTGGTTTGGTCCCAGACACCATAGCAGTGAGCACAGTCTGAATTCCCCAGGTTTTTTTATGCTGCTCCTAATGATAAATTTGTTCCTGTCTCAGATTGCCAAGATATATTCTCTTCTCCCACAGCACTGTCTTGAAAGGTTGTTTGGACTATGTGGTTCACAGCCAATGAATTTACAGTAATAAAATAACAGCAAACATCCTTTACAAAAGCACAAATATATAAGCTGTATATTCTCTCCCTTCTATTATTAGCCAATAGTGCTAATATAGTGCTGAATTTCATCATGCTCCACTTTATTTAATAGTCCATTTACATATGATCCAAATAGGCAGGTCAGCCTGGAGACCTCCTGCAGCCTCACCTACATTTTAGGATACTTTCTGTGTTTCAGCACTACTCATGAAACCAAAGCATACAGAGGGTACCCAGACAAGAAACCAGAATGGCAAGAAAACCAGCCCTTTCTTCATTCCTTTCCTGGGCTTTGCTTCCAAAGCATCAGGCCTAGAGAACCATTGTAGGATCAATAGCTGCTACAATGAATTGCCTAAGTAAAACTGTGGTCATAAGTTTTCACTAAGACTTTAATATTTCACAGCACTTTACAAGCAAAAAACAAAGAAATTTTATCTGAATAAGAGTAACTACCACTTTAGGGGATCAGTGTTCCTGTAATGGAATGGAGTTCCTTAAAAAAATTGTGCCCTGCCTGCAAGGCAATTGCAGTGGCATTTTAAATATAACAGAGCCACTCTCAAAGTAAAAATCTTATGGAAATTGTTAGGCACTTTTCATAGAATGATATCCAAAATGGGCTATCATACTTTTTCTACATTCCACTTTCTAGAAGAGGTATGTGCAACATGCACAAATGATGAAGGAATAGAGATTCTGCCTCAACAAATACCATTGCTACATAACTAAATGCTGGAGGCACCTTTAGTAAAAAAAACTTAAGCCAAAACTTAAAAGATTAATTATTCCAGTTCAGAGAAATCACTTTTGCTTGCATCCTACAGTCTCAAGCTGTAAAAGAAATACAATAGGAAGAGAGATCTCACAGTACCATGGAATATCTCAGCATTGCTATCAGAAATAGTTTACTTCAGAGAAGAGTTAGAGCCCAGTATCTATCTGAAGTGCCAGACAAGGAATCCTACAGGGAGGGGAAAAAAAGAGAGACCCTTGTGCCTTCAGAGTTCAATCTTTCAACAAGCATTTCCCTTTTTCCCTGTTATCTCCATAGATAGATCCCTCTCATAAGTTTCCTAATTTACAGCTCTTCCTCCTGCTGACACACTCATCCTCAAACCTGCAGAAACTGAGACTCAGTCAGAATCTTATTCAGCATGTCTGAAAAAAATTTTCTTTGAAGACTATTGAATTAAATAGACACTTGAAAAATACTGGCAATAGCAGTCAAAAAGTAGCTCTTAATTAACCTAGAGAAAGAAATAAATGTGTTGGAAAAGAAAGAGAAATGGAGATGAGTAAAACTCTTTCCAAAGGAAAGTCAGGAAGGATTTAAGAAACTGGCATCACCCTTGGGAGTGTTTGAAATCTTACAAAACCTCCTATCACTTCCATCAAAGGTTTCCAAAGCCTTCCAGTGAGAAGAGGTTCTATCTCATGCAAGGACCAGCATGTATCAACCCATAACCTTTCTGTAAACAAGAAATATGCATCCACTTTCATAGACCTGGTCCAGTCCCCTTCTGAAAGAATTTCATTCTTTATATTGAGGACACAGACAGCCAAGGGCCAACAGCCTCCTAATTTAAGGCCTCACTTAAATGCTCAATTGTCCTGTCAGAGAGATAGGGGACATAATATCTTGCTGGGAGTACACACAGATTCCAGCCCAGAGGAGTGTTTTGCTCTTGGCTATTTAATTAATTCCGGTGGAATTTGTGTCCTCCAGTAAGACTTTTGTTCTGATGACTACTTTTCTCTGATAAATGCTAGGAAGCACAAGGATATACATTGAAGCACTCTAAACCAGTTTAATCCTAAAAGCACAATATGCTTTAGGGAAAATAATGAGAATGGAAATAAGCACACACAAAATCTACTACTTGGCTGTAACACAATAGTGCCTGGTTTCTGATGGCAGTCAGAATGGAGAACTATTCATATTGCCCAACTGCAACTGTACTGAAACAATTAAACACCAGGGGGGAAAAATCATCTTAATTTGGTTCTCATTGTAGCTAATAAAACTAACATTGCTGGAGTAAAGCACTGGAAAAGCATCAATGGTCCTTGGCTTCTCGTCAGGGTGACGTATCAGCAGAGCTCTGTCCTGAGAGATCAGCAGCAATGTCTGTGCTGGTAAATCACATTATTTCAGAGCACATCTCTCAGCAACAGCTCAGCTGCCTCCACTGTCAGCCTGTCAGGACAGTCCATAACTCGGCCGTGACCTGTGCCAGCCAAGTCTCCCAATTTTCTGACAGGCTTCAGAAGTCATCATGGGTCAGGAATCATCCCCTCCTGGTAATCTGCATGCAGACCCATGATGTGGGGGAATAAAGGAGTATGTGATATGGGCATGGGTTGGCTGTGTCAGCCAGGAAAGGGTGAAATCATTTTCTCTGCATATGCAGCTTCCCTCATGTGAGAGAAACATGTGTAGATATATATAGATATATATTCCCTGCCCCCAGGGAAGTAGAAAGAAAATCAGATTGTTGGTCTTTAACAGCTACACTCTCCTTGTAAGGTGCTCATGTATTGTACTTATGGAAGGAGATAAAACTCTCAACATTTTAGACAGTTTCAACATGCCTTCAAAAGCAGGGGAGACATCTCAAATATTTAACCAATGTTAATCAAGCTTCTGATTGTTCCTGTGAAATGCTTAAACACAAGCAAATCAAAATGACAAAAGAGAAGAACAGAAAGGTCAGAAGATGCTTCTCAAGCCTTGTAGCGAACCAATGACAAACAAATGAAAATAACACGGAAAAGCAGATTACCCTTTTTCTCCAACCACAGGTTATAGCTACATCTAGGAATGTGAGAAACCAAAATTCTTAAACTTTTAGAGGAGTATTTAAGAAACGAATATACTGAAAAATAATGAATGAATGCATCAAGTTGGTTCTGTACTCTCTTGCCTCAAGCAGCTTAGCACAAATAAAATTTGATGCTAATCAGTGCTAGCAGTTTTCACAGAATCTGAAAACCTATTATTTCCTCTGGCTGCAACTAAAAAATTTGGCAACTGTTTCATTATTGATGCTAGCAAAGTACCTCTTGTACCTATAATTTTATCTTGGTGTTGACCTAGTATTTGCCTCTCTTGACCACACACATTTAACCTGGTAATGAGAGAGAATCATGGTTGAGTTAAAAGGGGTTTTCTGCATAATCAAGTGCCTACTGCCATGGAAATATAGAGATGAACTTTTCTTCTATGTAAAAACAGTTCAATTATAAAAAATAATAAAATTGCAACAAAGGTATTTTTCAGCCAATAACAAGACAAGATGCTCAGGCACTAAACAGATACATGCATGTACTAAGCTACAAAAAAGCATTGTAAAATTAAATTAAATGTATTGGTTTCTTTTATAGTTAAAAATTATTCAGAAAGCGTGAATGTTATCTAGAACAAAAATAAAATAAATATTTTTGTCTTAAGACCTCTTTCAAAATGTTTTAGTCATCTTCTCCCTACATATATTAATTTTTCTTCACACTTCACAAAAAATCTTCCACATATGTTTTAACCACCAGGAAAAGAAAATCATCCTATTACATATTTCAAATGGTATGCAGTGGAAAATATTGACAGATGTAGCAGGATGCAGTGAACAGAAAATGGATATATTTTAATCAGTGCAGCACATTTTTTTATTAATGAATACCAATATGTTGGGTAAAATTCTTGAGCCTCTTCTTTACTTCTTTAAAGTAGATAATACAGCTTTTGCATTATGGAAAGGGCCTGCAGCCAGACATGGAACAGACTGACTCCTGTGTCTTCCTAGAGCCTTTGAAGTCTGTGATGCTCATGAGGTGCAAATATTTCTGTAGATATAGAGTCTAGACCAGAATCTGTGTATGCCTCAGGTTGCCTCACAAAAATGCTTGTGGTATCTGAAATCAGGTGGTAAAATGTTATCACATTTTATTTACACCATATTCCTTTTCATGAGAGGCACTCCACTGCCACAATTTAAATTCAAAGCCCAGCATTTATGAAGTTCAATGAGATAAGCCTCTGTACTATGGTAATGCCCTCCTTTCTGGGAGGCCTGTTGTCTGCTGCTCTGTGCAGGTCTAGAACACAAGGCAGCAAAAGTGCCAAACGGCAGCCAAACATAAAAAGACCTGGAACTAAGCATAAAAATAGCATCATCCACGTATAGCCCTAGTAGCTGTGCACAGCTACCAGGCAAAGATATACACTAAAACCCAAAATGAGGCAATGAAACAATCAAAGCGGATAAGCAAAATGCTAGAGGAACTAATATATTCACTTCTAGATTTACTGAAAGACACTCTCCCTTGCATTTTGGATGGTTGCCATAAAGTTGAAAGTGTTACTCCGTAATGTCATTTGTACTTGTACTTCTGTAGAGGTAAACGTGGATGAAATGCATAAGGCAAATGTGCATGAAGTGAATATTAGTCCCTTCAGACAGCACCTATTAAAGTGGATTACAGCTCTGCAGCAAAAAGGAAATTTGACCAAACAGAGGAAATAAGTAATTTAGCCTTGGGACACTGGTGAAAACAGAAGGTGAGACAAGGAAAGGCCAGGCAAGGCAAAGTAAGGCAAGGAAGGAATAAAGCTGTCGATGAATATTTGGCCTTATACACATGTACATAAATACATACAGAAAAGCTTTATATCACCATTCACCAAGCATACTGTCCACCCATCTCAATTTGCATGCAAACCATCCTCCCTAGCTGCTCCTAGTGTGACACTGGCTAGAAGATGTGTGAAGGTGACAGATGGAGTGTACCAAGGAGCTCAGAAATAGTATGTGGGGTTCGGATGTGAGGACACAAGCATCAACAAACGCCTCTCTTTTCCCAGCAGATTTTAACCACTGACATAAGTTATTCAGACATTAAACAAGTAGAAGTTTTGAATACAGGGAACATAACACATGAAGTGAGCTAAGTTACATAGCCTCTTGTTTCCTCCAGGCCAAGTTTGGGGGGCCTGGGAAACAACCCAGATACTCCTAAGTGTCACACAAAACAGATAAAAGTTCCCATCTAGTCATGCCTAAGCACCCTACAGGAAAACAGAGTATCTTTAAAACAAATATAAGGAAGGATGCAAGAGTAATATTTTGACAGACTGAGTCAATAGAAAGTTTCCTTAGATCCCACCAATCCAAGGTCCCTTGTCTCTGTTTTCTTTGTGAAGCAGCCCACACATTTATCCTGATGTTTCCTGATAAAAACAACTTACAATTATAGCAAAAACCAACAACCTTAAAACAATCAAGAAATAACAGGTCGACTTTCACACAATTCTATGCTGCAATGTTTCCTGTATGTAAAGTGCCCCTGGAAAGTCTAAAACCATCAGTGGGTGAAATTTAGTCTGTCCTAATTTGTGCCTTAATGTTTTGGCCCTACTAAGGTTAAGACCAATGGAAAATCACCTGTTAAGCATCAAGGCACCTCAAAATTCACAGAACAAAAAAGGAGAGACATGAATTCAAGGTAAGACATTTGATCAGGAGAAAGGCTGTAGATAGGGGTCATTTTCTGTGGTGGCCTCCTTCCCCTCTTCTCATGGAAACACTTAGATAAAAGAATACATTTACTATCAGTTTGTGCTATCCACCAGATCATCAGATAGAACTATTGACCTGTATGTTTTCTGTCATAAAATCAATAAAAGAAAGAAAAAAAATTGCAAGAAAAAGAAAAATAGCAGCATAAAAGTTCAAACTGCTGAGAGTAGCACTTCTTAGACTATCTTTGTGTATTCACATTGAGAGGTATAATATGCTTCTCACAATTTCATTACAAATTAAAATTTTGCCAGAGAATAATGTTCTCAAAAATATGTAGTCCTGACATTTAGGAGCTTCAGAGCAGGTATTAAAGCAATACTGAACTTCAAATTACAGGTTTAACTTTCCAAATAGCACTGTTAAACAGAAATTTGGATCAATCACACTCATCCTGGATAAAATGGAAATAGGCATTTGCACGATGGTGGTTGCTGACTTCAATGCAAGCACAGACATTCACCCCAGTTGAGGGTCCCACCTCAACACATACCAAGATACAGTAAACACAATTTCATGCCTGGAGCCTCTATGAGCACTGGCCAAGGTCCAGGTCCTCAGCCACAAAGCTGTGTGCATCAGCTGAGAATTTCAGCCTATGTCTTTGGTCTGAATACAACCCAAACTGAATTATACATCAAAGTTTCTGGAAAATGACCCCTAATTTCCTAATCCTCTTGACTATAACCATTGCGAGTGGTTTCTACCGTCCTTCTAACCCAAAGCCTTATCCAGAAGCCTTTACTCATGAAGAGATTCACTTCTGAGAGGAAAGTGTAAAAACAGATTTCACATGCTGGTCCGTCATCAGACATGAAAGGGTATAATTTATAATTTTTTTACATTATTAAGAATATTTGTGCAGGATTCATATTTAAAACTAAAAGAGATGTCTCCTCCTTTTGCCAGCAGCTGTGTTACATCAATTAAATGGGTAAATAAGATCTTTCCCCAGAGGGGATATCACATGACCCTCTATTGATTAAGACTGCAGTAGAATGTTATTTGCAATCTTATTGCATAATGTAAATCAGGAGGTAGCTGTCAAGGTTTCAGAAGACAAATTGCTGCTATCTTAGACAATTCATGGGCCTCTTTCCTTCTTGCTGCTCTTAATTCAGAGTTAATGCATGTCTTACCAGGCTTAGTTTCTTAAATCAGTCTATAGAACCCTATTCAACTCAAAACTGGGTGTAAGTTGTAGTCTACATGGCCCTGCATTGCAACCGGTATTAAAGTGACCATTCCATCTATCATTATTTCATAAATATGCATTATTTAATAGGATGACACAACTTCTAAAAAGGATGTGAACTGAAAAATAGACATCTCCTGCAAGATGCCTGATGATTCCCAGGACAGATAAACTTCCCCACCAGGCACAACTCCAGAGGTGCTCTCCATATAGAACATTTTTTAAGTCTTTTAGCTCAGTTTTGTGTACTTGAAACAAGTCAAATCAAAACCAAGTAAAACATTTGGCTAGAACTAGTCCACTGCTCTCAAACCTGTGCAGTATCTGCAGCTGAGCATCAGTTTTGAGACTGAAAGGAACACCTGACCACAACTCAGCAGTCACTTTGCTCCTCCACTGAACTGTAAATCCATCATTATTTCCTTCGAGGGAGAAGCAAAAGGAAGGACTAAAATCTCCATTCAAATGACTGAAATGCACTTTGCTGAGAAACCATAAAAAAAGGCCAATCTTTCTCTACTACTAATCAATCTCAGTTACAACAATTAGGAAACAAGTGCAACACTTTTCAAAATACATAACAGCAATATTAAACATTATCAGAATCTTCTGCACCAAAGTCAAAGAAATGGTCTTTAAGTGGGTTTTGGTGATTGTAAAGTTGTATGAAATAAGGGAAGATTTCTGAATGGATGAAAGGAACAGTGGTTGGTAGGACAGTAATAGATTCAGACATAAGTTATAATTGTTCTGCACATAGAAAAAAGTGCTCAACTTACCATCATCTGCTTGGCATTGCATAAAGGATTAAAAGTTAAATATCTGCTGCCTGACCATTTCCATCCAAGTTGATTGATTAGAATGTGTTCATCTTCCCATCTAACTTAGGTAATTTACAAGTGGCAGGTTTACTTTTCCATTAACTAGAATGTCTGAGCTTCATAAAGTATTTGGAAACAAATGCCACTAGAACTGTTGCCTAAAAATAATCTCTCACAAGGTGATAACAAAGTCTGTAAAAAATATCACCTTGCAGAAAATACGTAGGAGGAAAAATTTCAAGAAAATCAAAGATTTTACAGTACATTTCATTTGGCTAGACATGAACATCAGTAGCACTAGATTATTACTGGCATATCTTTCTATGTAAGGAAATTATCTGGTTCTCCAAAAGATTTACTTGTGTTAAAATCTTACTTTTCATTCTCCTGGAAATTTGGGAAATTAATCCTAACCCAGTCTTGGTGAGCATAAATGCTTAACATGGAGCAAATTTGAGTAGTATAAAAGTAAAGATACAAATTCCTAAAGAGTTAAAATGTGCACAGATTGCTCAGAAACTTTAAGAGAAGTGCTTGGTACCTTGAAATAGAGTCTGCAAACACTGCTTTTAGGTATTTTCCCCGCTCTGCTTTGAAAGGGAAAACCAACCATTTCAGATTTTTGAATGTGAAAAGTGTCTTTTCTTTTTTGAAGGTATGACAACACAATCACTTAACTTATTTCATTGTTCTTGAAATTAAAAAAAAAAAAAGCCACAGAAAATGTTACTTACCTTAAAGAGTCTCAAAATATTTGCGACCATAATGGACACAGAACTTGCTGCAGCACCTATCACACCTGATATCTTGTCTGGCTTAGTGAAAATAGGTGGGTCACCATTTGCACACTTGACGTCTGAACCATCTTTTTCTATCAACGCTTGCACAAATGTTAAGGACTGCTCCAATGCATAAGTGTCCCTGGAACACGTATCGAGGATGCGGACACCCAAGGTGATATTGGCAAGAAGATCGGGGTCTTTATTAATTTGATCAACTGCATACAGCATTGCCTCTAGTCTGTGGATCCCCTTCTCCTTCTTGAGCTCCCCACAAGGCACCCCTCTATCCCCTTTTGCATGAACGGGGAACAGTCCTCCCAGGATGATGTCCCCATCCAGGCGAATGGAGTGGGCATACTCCTGGCCGTGAGTCCTCTGCATCAGAGTGAGCATCCAGTAGAACTTGGCTGTTAACAGGAAGAAACAATGGCAGGAAACCAATCGTTTGCCTTCGTATACCATTTTCTCTGAAGACGTTGTTGCTATCCAGTATCCAGGTTTTCTTCTTGCTAAAGGATGAGGCTGACCATTTGAAGCTGCACTTTCTGGAGGCTACCATCAGTGCCCAATAAGTAATATAGAACCATGCGGTGGGTAGGTAGAAAAGAAGATCTCAGCAGAAGTACATAAAATGTGTTTTACAAAAGATGTCCACTGACAGAACGGGTTGACCAGCTTTTCTGAGGCGGATTTTCAATTGCTCTTCATTGATGGTGAGGAGTAGGGTAGTACGTCTGATCCTGATGCTAAAAGGAGGTCAGTAGCTTATGTCCTTGTATTTTGCCCTACAGCTGAGGTACTTCTGGAAAAAAAAAATTTAAAAAACAGTGAGAAGTACCATTTACTTCAGCAGTTTTATACCTGTCACACAGTGTATTTACTTTTGAATAGCAGTTACATCACCTAGGTTTTACTTTCAATGTTCTTTAACTTAGCAAATCTTGGCCTTCAGTGAATTTGAACACCTGGCTGCACTGTACTATAAGCCAGGAAATTGATGATGCCAGCAGAGCAAGAGCCGAATCAGGGGAACTAAACTTAGCTTGGTGTTCAGATTCTGAGCAGTAATTCATATTTACCTTCATGTTGCATGGCACCCAGAAACAGACCTGATCCATAACACACTGTATTTTCTGTTTTGCTGCATTATTCTGTTCAACGTCATTATTCTGCTCCAGCCTACAGAAGAGCAATAACCACTTACACTCTCACTCCTGGAGAGGTCTCATTTATGACAATGGAGTAATCAGGGCGCCTGGATTTAAGTACACCCTTCATCCAATGCAGTACAAGCACATTCAATTCATTTGGATGTGAGACTGATTATTTCTCCAATGGAATTCACTTTGAGGGGGGCCTAACTATATATCTAAATCTCCTTCAAGATAATGTCTAACACTAAATTATTTTTATGAAAAGGTAGCTGATTTCTCAAGTAAAAAGAACACAACATATTATGTTGGGAAACTAGCTAAACATCCAATGTTCCTTTTTCAACATTTGACTTGAGCTGAGGTTTAACATTAACAAGGTCTATTTTCTCTATTCTCTGCTTGCATTTGGACCACATTAAATAGGAACAATGTTGTGCCTGCACTGACATTTGGAGGGATCCCACTGATTTTAACGAGATGAGGATTTCAGCCTACATATCTAAACACCTGACTGACTGTTATAAATATCTCCAAATTGCCCACACTTTAATTCTCAAGTGAAGGCATTTATTTATTTCAATTCTTAACAAAATTATACGTGCCTGAATAAATTTTTAAACCTCTGAGGAGAAGAAAGCGAGAAGTAATTTACCTGGTATTAGATAGGCACACTGTGGGCAACTGCATCTGAACCAGTCTCTCAATACATCTGTTACAGGCTATGGAGAGCAGTGGACATCCTAGGGTACACTTTATCTTATTCCTTTTTTTTTAAACAAAAGTTTTACTTGCTACGGAATTGATCACACTGAACAAGTGTCTATATCACTGCCTGTACAGAAAATCCAGGCATCAGGCTCATCTGTAAATATTTACTTTTTCCTTAGTGATCTGACTGGTTACTACCAAAAATATGGTCACACTGGATGACAAATACAGACAAAACCACAAAGCTTTTACATATCATGTGGTAACAAAACTCAAAATGCACTTTGATAATGCTTTAAATTGATAATTCTCTTCTTACACTAATTTTGTCACATTATTTCCTTCCATGATAATACTAAACTCACAAAAGTTGAAGTAGTCTTCAAATGATGGCTATTTGAAGACCTGAGAAGAGGATTCACAATGGAAAGTCTTTTACTGAATGTGAAACTATCTCACCGTGAAAATGAACAGTTGAAAATGAAACATTTGATGGGTATGAATAAAATCACTGCACCTCTTGACATTTAGTTTTGCTTGAATTTGGCTCAGAGTTCAATCCAAGTGACACAAAATCTGTGCTGTTTTTTGTGATAATCCCATCACTCTCCCTTGGCTCTTTTTAGACACACAGGTTACAAAGGTGCCTGGGCTCCAGCCCTGTGAGCCAAAGTCAGTCATTCACAAACTGAACAACTTGACTCACACTGCAGTGCAATTTGATCCAGGCCCATGGGATATTTCTCATATGGTCCACATTACAAAGAAAAGATTGAACTACTAACTAGCCACAGTTATCTGTTGTTTCAATTGCCTTAGCAGAAAAAAAAAACAGTTATGGGTTCAAAATAGTAAAGAGTAGCCCTAAAATAGGTATGGAGGTAATTTGCTTCATGGCTCCACAATGAACTCAGTGGTCCATGCACGTATGTACAAACCAGACAGGGAGAAATTCACTAAGGCAATATAAGATGAGACTACTCTTATTTAACACTATATGGAGAACAAGAAAGCATCACTGACAAAGGGAAAATACTCCTGAAGGAAAGAAACGCTGCTTTTTCCTTTTTCTCAGCCGCAGGTTAATTCCTCACAGCCAAAAAATGCCCAGAAATGAAAGCAAGTGTCAGTCTTCATGCAACAAATAGTGATGGATTAAGCTATTGCAACCTAAATTCTAACAACAACAGAGAGGCTACAGTGAGCCCAAGATCGTCAGTCTAATACTTTATCTGGAACAGACTGAAAATCAAATGAATTGGCAATTAGCATTTTTCACCATTATAGCCTTCATAAGCATTAATTGCCTTGCCTCAGCTTGCATGGTTTCCTGAAGAAGCATGTTTCTTAGCTACAAGTGTCCACTGCTTGTCTATAAAACAGAAATAAAATTTTAAAGTGTTCTTTTTAAAAATTTAAGACCTTTTAGTCTTTTTTTAATGTTACCTAAGAAATAAAAGCTTCTATTATACTGCCTAATTTATTCATGGCACACTGCTTTTTATATATTGATTAACATTACCTTTTACAGAACATTTCAAGTCTGTGTAGCTAAGCAGAAAGCATATGATCTAAATTAATTCCATTTTTATCAATGAATTTTAGTGAAAAAGCACGGGCCTCTGGGCCATAAAGCCTGAATGAACTTTTCTCATGTGCAGAGATTTCATTTGAAGTAAAATGCTGTCCTTTTCCAAAAGACCATAAAAGTTTGAATTAATGCAAATATATTCTTGATTTACCAGGTTCCCCACTGTAGTAGCTGGTGTTCACTAGAAACTTTAGTTCAGAGAAGAAATTCATATATTTCCCCTGCACAGCCCGAGAGTAAGTGCACCACAAAGCATCTCTTCCAGTCACCTTGTAATACATGCTTCTCTTGGGTTTATTTCATTAAAAATATCTGGCATTATCAGAACATATTGCTATTTTTAAAGTCAGTATTTCAGCACAAACCTCCACTTGTTCTGCTAGAATATATATTTATTTTTAAACCTAAGGAGGCGGAGTACTGCAAGACAGCGGAGATGGAAACTTGTGCATGTAGTGTCTGGTTCTGAAATTACTTCCTTCATAAAATCATTCAGCTTTATGAGATATTTGGTACTCAAGGTTGTGTATTTTTGTACCACACTGCCAGAACCAGTGCATGAGAATGAACCCAGAGCAGTCGTTACTCCAACCACAGACTCATTGCACTAAAAGACAGGCTCATTATGGAACCTATTTATGTTAATGAAAAGGTCTAAATAATGGCTTGAGTGACAGATAAATACTTAAATAAATACAGAAAATGCTTCTATTTTTTTAACAAGGTTCCTGAAAGAGCCTCTTCAGCTGGCACTGAAGCTTTCGCTGAAACCATGTAGAAAGATTCAAAATGTCTATCAGGAAATAGTTTTTAAAATCTCACAATTTACAGACAGCAGCAGGAGCAAGGAGTAGTCTCTGAAGCATAGGCAGGACGGATATTTTACAGCTGACATTGCCAGACAGACATACATGAACCCTTTACTCAGGGACAAAATAAGCTATAAGTGAGGAGAAAAAATACCTCAGAAGAAAATGTTTAGAATTTTCTTTGAGCCAAAAATCCTAATCTCTTATTGTATTTAAAGCATGGTTGCAACAGTACCAAGATAAAATAAAGCAAATATTCTGTGAACTACGATACAAGAAGTTCTAGAGTGAAAACCCATTCACAAAATATCAGATTGTCCAGTCAATACAAAACTGATCTGGTTTTACTGAATGAAAACAAAACAATGATAAATTCCATTATTAAGTTATGAGGAGGAAAAAAATCCTCAAATTTGATTATTTTGAGGTTTTACTACTGACACCACTGAACTATGAAAAAATTCTCTTGTTAACATTCATATCAATGTTCACAAAGTTGCTTCTTTCTCCTGTACAGCATTCCTCAATGAGAAAATAGCTGAATTTCCACACAGAACAGGTAAAGAGTTGCCACCTGCACACAGTAGCCTGACACATATAGAAGATTAATGGGTTTTGCTGACAACAAAAGGGAATTTGGAAAACCTTTGGCCTTGACACCGCAACTCCTAACTTGCAAGAGAATTCTTCACTGATGTAAGTAGTCTTATCTACCTCGGCTCTTCTGTAATGGTTTGCTGTGCCCCTGCCACAGAGGTAACCTTTCCACAATAATCAGGACTTCAAGGCGAATCACTTTCAGCATCTCGTTTACAGGAACTATTTCTCCCTGTGCAGTCTGATGTCTACCCTCAGCCTGATCAGCCCCTTTTCAAATACCCCACAACACCTACACTGCAAATATCCCTTTACCAAACAAGCTACCCTGTGAAAATCCAACACAGGTCCTTCTGCTGGGGTGAGACTAAGTGGAGCCTACAATTTTTAAAAAGAAAACTACATTGAGTATTTTCCTCTGCCCTTGGTTGGACTTTTAATGAACCCCGTCAGTATTAACACCTTCAGAGAAAGGCTTCAGCTCTGGTCTAGCAAATGATGATCAAGATTTTCCCAGGCACCCTAGGAGAGCCTTCTCTGTTGTTTCTGCTTTCGTTTGACCCTCTTCCCACCGGACTCCCGCTCCCCAGTCCGCACAGCTGTGCTCAGAGCAGGCGCGGCTGGTGCAGTCCGGTGCTCTGCAAGAGCGACTTTGCCCCCAAAAACGCAGCCACACGCCGAAATCGTCCCGGGGCACCCGGCAGGAAAGTCCCCCACTGTGTGCACTCCCGACCCCGGCCACGGCCCCGGCGAGCGGGCGAGTCCCCCAGGCGAGTGCCCCCCGGCGAGCATCGCTCCATATCCCGCTCTCCATATACCGCTCTCCGTATCCGGCGCATGGCGCGCCCGTGCATTCCGCACAGCGCTCCGGGAACCGCACCCGCGCCTCCGCACGGCACACCGCAGCGAACTCCCGGACCCTGCACCGCACCCGCGCACTCGGCACCCACCGCGCTCAGCTCCCCGCTCCACACCCCGCTCCGCACCCCGCGCCCGCCGCCGCTCTCTGCCCCGCCGCCCGCCTCCGCCCGCCGCCGGCGCACACCGGCGGGAGCCAGCAGCCGGCCACGCACCGGCTCTCCGCGCCGCTCCTCCGCGCTTCCCCGGCTCTCGGCGTGCCGGGCAGCTTTCCCGGCCCGAGGAAGGGCTACCGCAGCCAGGCCGGCCCCGCCCAGCGGAGGGGCCCGGGGAGCGCCCCCGGGCTGGGCGAGCCGGCTTCCCCGCGCAACTCCGCGACCATCGCCCATCACCGCCGCGCTTCTCCCTTGAAGGGAGCCCCCTATTGTTCTCCACTTTACTTAGCCGAGCGATTTATTATTTTTTGTCTCTTCCCAGGCTCATCCGTACCCCGGCTGGCGTGTGCTGTGGAGAGATTCCGGCACAGCCTCGTCGCGGCTCTCCCCGCAGCCTCGCTCCCTCCAGCGAGCGGCAGTAGGACGGGTTCGAGCCGCCTCCCGCCGCGGCCTGGCAGCCCAGGCGGCCCGGGGGCGAGGGACGGAGGGCACATACGGATTTCCCGGCTGGAGCCAGGGCTCCGCCGCTCCCCGCCGAGCCCTGGTCCCCGGCCGGGAGCGCTGCACCTCAGTCAGCGGCGATGCAAAAACAAACGTCGCCTTTTATTTCCAGCCGCCGGTGATTCCTTCCTCTCCTTGCATCAACTAGTCAGCTTTAATGAGCTTCTGCTCCCCCCTCGATGCAAACCTAAGTCTCTTTTAATGAATCCCTGGTCCCAGAGGTCCGAAGCTTGCAAACTCCAAAACGCCAACGCTGGATTTCCATACACTTTGGGTCACTGATTGATTTTTACAACTTGTGTTGTACGGGTTTTGCGTTTCATTTTCTTATTTATCTGGTTTTTGTTGCTGTTGGTTGGCTTGTTTGGTTTGGATTTTTTAACCGTGTCATACATCCACCTGCCAAAACCTCGCATTCCTGCGATCAGCACATGCCAGCGCTGGGGATGCTGCTCCACGCCGAGGATAGTTAAGCCCTCGCCTCCTGCCGGTACAGCCTCTCGCCCTCTTCCTCGGGGGAAGAAGCCCCCGGAGCTCGGCGGGGATCCTCCTGCCCCTTCCGTCCCCAGGGACGCGGGGGTGTCCCCGGCGGAGCCAAGGAAGCTGAGCCCACCCGGCAAGGTATGGGCTGGCTGCTGGCACCTCGCCCGACCCGGCCCCGGAGAACTTGGTGGCGGCGGGCAGGGCTGGCCCGTGCCCCCGGGGCGGCGGAAGCCCCCTCCTCCCTCCCGGCCAGGGAAACGCGAACAAGGTGGCGGGAAGAGCGGGGGAACCCCTGAACTCCCCTCCCCCGGGGGGTGGGAGACGACCCGGCTAAGACGGCCGAGGGGAGACCTCGCTACTCGGGAGCTCCGAGATTCTCCCTTTTTGCTCGCTGCTGTGACGGCACCGTGTCCGGGATCTCTTTAGTTAGATCTGATTGGGGGAGGATATCGACAATAAAAATGATAAATAATTAACGCCAAAAAAATAAAAGCTCCCGGCGCCACGAAGCAAGCGGAGAGGATTGCCCGGGATTCCCAGCCCAAAAATCTTAACAGAGGCAAAACGCGCATTATTTGCCTTCTCCTGAATGCTTAAATTAAGAACTAAAGACGACACACACAGATAATACACAAATACCTTGATCGAAAAGAGTTGCATATCCATGTTACTGTGGAGGTCCCTGGAAGTATACTCGGTGTAGATCGGGAATGGCATGAGGTAATTTCTGTACCAGCCTCGTCTCAGACAGCTCCCCTCAGCAGCGTCAGCTTAATATGCGAGAGCTCAGCCTGGGACAGGTATCCAGGAGAGCGGTGTCAGTCGTGCTGTTTAACACTCGCGAACAGCCAAGCCGAACTTGCTCCACTGACTCCTTCCTCACTTCTCCTTCCCTACTCTAAAAACAACCCAAAAACACCAAAAAAAAAAAAGAACAATCCACAAGGTAACTTTTTGGGGTCAGTGGCTCAGCCCGTGACTATACCAACCCTCCGCTGCCTTGCCGCTCAGTCGCAGCGGCGGACACACGCACCGGCCCGGCTGAGCCGTTCACAGCCAAGCAAGAAAACACCTCAGCCCCCGCCCCCGGCCCGGCCCCCGCGCCGGCGGAGCGCTCGGCGCCAGGAGCCCTCGGCCCGGAGCCCCCGGGCGTCGGTGGGAGCGGCACGGCCCTGCCTGCGCTTACCGCGGCTCTGGTGGACGGGCACGGCACGGAACCGCGGCACGGCACGGAACGGAACGGCTCAGCGCGGCGGGGCGCGGCAGGGCACGGCTCAACGGGGCGGGCGCGCAGCCACACTTGTAGCTGTTCTTGGTGCTGAAGCAGGCGACGCTCCGTGGTAGGACAGAGCACGGCTCGGCTCGGCACGGCACGGCACGGAGCGGCCCCACTTGAATCCCCAGCCGGTCGCGGCTGCGGCTCCGGGCCCCCCCGCCCGCGCTCGGCACCGCCCTCCCGGGCACAGCCGCTCCGCCTGGGGCGCGGTGCCGGCAGACGCGGCCGCGGGATCTCTGAGCAGGGGAAACCGGTGAAGGCTGAGGCTGTGGCACCGGGGGAGCGGGAGCGAGGACAGGGACACAGAGGGATCACCGGCGCGGGCCGGGGCTGTTTAACGCGGTCTCCCCGCGGGTGCGGAGCCTCCATCCCCATCCCGCCTTCCGCGGGCGGCGGAGTCGTGTCCCCCCCCCACAGGATCGATAACACAGGATAAGATTCCCGAGGCTCTTTGTCCCGACCCCGGTTTTGGCTCGCAGCTCTGATGCCGGGTGGCGGAGTTCCCATTTACCCCCCGACACCAGGGAGGTTTCGGCAGCGCGGAGCCGAGGCCACGGCCGGGAGCACCTCGCCGTACGGCTCTGGAAGTTTGCTCCGCTCCCAGCGGCTCTGCCCAGCACACGCCACTGCCCGAGGATGCCCCGCGCCGCCGGGCCCGCGGAGCCGCGGGAGCGCAGCCCCGGCGCGGCCGCTCCGCCCGCCCGGGAGCCCCGCTCAGCCTCGGCCTGACGGCGCCACCTCGAGGGCGCTGCCCGCAACTGCACCCGCGGCGCGGCTCGGCTGCGGGACGGGGCTCGGGGCGGGGGCAGCGCGGCCGCGCGTCCGGCTCCGGACAGCGACCAGGCCTTCTCCATCCTCCCTTTCACGCCAGGCTGAACTGCTCTCCTTAAAAGGAACAACATCTTCCTTTGCTTTGCCCACGGCTGTCTCACTTAAAACATCATTCAGGAAGGAGGAATTCCAAGAGCGCTTAAATATGTCCAACCAACGCTTCCACGATCATCTTTGTTGTGTTTATGTTAAAGGTCTGCCCCAAGCAAACGACAGCACTCAGACAATGCTCGATGAGTCGTTCAAGCCTGTAACTTCTCTTATGGAAAAGGTCTCTTACAATTGCAAAATGGCATTGGGAAAACAGCCAGGTCTTAGACAGGATATATTATCTCATGTTTGCATTTGTTTTTTCTCAAAACCTTTCATGACAGAAGATGGAGGAGATGTGGTTTCAATGATCTACCTCAGAAATCAGGAATATAGTCATATAGGTGACTCAATATCCTGATGTTCAACAGTGAGCAAAATTCCATTTAAAAACAGAAATCCTCCTTTACTCCCTTCAGGAAAATTAGCCATGCATGAGTTATCATCAGTGTTAGATAGACCAATTTCCAACTGCATTTATACTTTGCCTCTCCAGCAGCTTAACAGAAAGTTCAGCAAAGCAAAACCAAGTGAAATCCTGAGGGCGCAGGTGATGCCTGAACTCTTGTGTGAATCTTGCAGCTGGAGAAGCAGGCTGAGGCCAGGCTAGGATACAGAAACCTCCAATGTGCTTCCAGCTTGGCCACCAACCCCAATGTAACCTGATGCCTCCCCCTATTTCTTCGGGCCACATCTTTTCTATAGCACTATTCTGAGGGCATTGAGGGTGTATCTTTTACATATATTTACAGTGAGTACCACAATGACTTTTTGGTGGGAATATGATAAATAAATGCATAACTGAAGTTTGCTGTGTTTTAACTAAATGCAATCAAAGAAAATTAATTGGGGAGGGGTGGGGTGGAGTGAGGCAGGGAAGATAATAAGAAGCTTCACATGCAATTGGCCATTCTGTGAGGATAGATGACACAGGAGAGAGGTAAAACACATCCATGATTCTCTGAGCAGGATTCATTCTGATTCAAACCCAACAGTAGCTAATGTCAGCTTCCACAGAAGGCTAATGTCAGGGCTGGTGACAGCTACTACCTGCACAAGTAACTTGGAAGGTAAGAAATCCAGTTCTGGAGACCAAGCTGTCATAAAGGAGATCTTAAATTATGGGTTTTTATTTGTGAACTCCTGAGTGTCCCAGGCAGCATCTGACACATTACCAGCCTGGCAGGGCCATGCTAAAATGAAACATAGAGACATGGCCTGGGAGGCTGCAGGTTCAACTATTGCCTGGAATAAATGCTTTCTGAAAACCTCTTTTTAAAGCCAAGCAAAACCAAATCCATCAGTCAATCTCTATGCCTCTTTTACACAGAAGATGTTGAGCCTCTGTGTATCCAAGCAGTGATTTCAGCAAAGTAACTCATGTTCCAATGGCACTCTTCCATAACCACAATCACCAGCACAGTTTATAATGACATTCAAATGAAGCTGATTTTCTCTTAAATTCGAAATGGTGTGAAGACACTCTGAGTTCTGGATGAGGTTTTTGTTGCTGCTTACATAAGAAATGTGACTTCCTGAGTTATTCAAACACAGGAATTAAACCCACAAAGGCAATAAAACCTCTTGAATAATCACTGTTCAGCAAGAGCCTGCTGATTAATAGCCACTAAAGAATACAGAACCACAAAGTCACTGACTTCCATTAAAGTGATAGTTGATACTACTGGATTCTGAGTTACAAGGTGCTACAGAAAAAGTGTGTTTGAATTTTTTCAAGAAACATAATCATTAAAGAAAAGAAACTTGGGTGCTTTTTGTCCACTTCTTTAAAACTAATTTTTTTACAAATTTTATTATGTGAAGAGAAAAGAAAAGGTGGAGAAAAAGCATTTCACGTCAGTAACTATGAAAGAAAGCATTATCTGGAGGCCAAAGAAAATGTGCAACCATTTGTTAATAGAATATAGCTTTAGAAGGCCCCAACTGTGGCTTATTTCAAATGAACATTTCAGCAATGAACAGAAGATGTAGAAGCTTGAACTTTAAAAAGAAAGATAGTCATCAGTAGGAAAGGCAGCCTGGTTTCCAGGCAAGATATTTTCAAAATCAGAATATTTTCAGTTTCTAATTTCCAAATCTGTCCAACAAAGTCCAGCATTCCAGAAGATTTTAGGAGCTGGAAACCATGGTTCTGCTGGAAGGAGCAGCACATGAGCATTGTTTGGTAAATGGGTTTTTGAAACAGCAGGGACACAAAATGCCACCAAACCCAAACTATGAAGCAGAGCAGAGCAGGTCTGGTGGCAGCAACCAAAGTCAGCATATCCCAGAGATTGCTGGACAAGTGACAGTGCTAAGGCAAGTCTGAGGTCAAGCCAGGAAGTCAAGCTGGGAGATCAGAATCTTCATTAGATTCTGGCAAGGCACAGGCATGGCTGGAACAGATCCAGGAAAAGCCAAGTAGGAATATTAGACCTTAAAACCGCTTTGGGGAGCCTGAAAGAGGTTTCTTACAGCTTTCTCACAAAGCACTCCTCAGCTGCCTCACCCAGGGTCACACCACTGCCTTGACCACTGGCTGCCCAAGCCGTGGGAGCAGAGTAGGGCTCTTGGCCCTCATTTATACACTGGTCAAAGTCTTGTGTCATATTCTCTTACATCTCCTTTTTTCACACAGATCTAGAGGATGACAGTGACACATCTCTCCCAAACATGTCATAAAATTTGACAGATTTTCTTAATGTACAGTATAAGAATTGGCCTCTCAATGTGATTGAAATGTGGAGACACACCTGGAAGTCCAAAATGGTGGACACATACTACATTTAAGTAAAGGATATAGTAAAGTTATGAATCAAATACAGTGTTTCCAAAATAGAAGTGGATGATGAGCTGGCAAAATACTCTCCCACCCCAGCCAGAACACTGAAGTCAGCAGAGAGGGTTGTGAAACAAAACATTTGCTAAATAGAAGAGACTTGATGCTAATTATCTAAAAATTACAACACTCCCAAAGGGCGTTATCCATTCTTACACCATTATAATGGGAACAGTCTCCACCAGCATATGTCCTCTAGTATAATGACTGTATGGTTTTATATTGATCAAGTGTCTAATAGGTACTAAGTTCAGCTGCTTCTAAACCCCTAGGCCTTCAATTTGTCCTTCAGTAAAGGAAAAATGAAATCACGTTTAAGAGTACCTTTCACTCTAAGCCACTTTACAAAAACTGATAAAAAGCTATATATAGTGATTACTTCACTAGCCTTTGAAATGCTGAAATCTTTGAGGTGAAGTACAAAAAAGGTTTATAAATCAGAAAGCCAAGGCACATTACCTTTTCAACATGTGAACCATAACCTTTCCTCTTAAATGACAGCAGATGGATACAGGTATTTTACATAGCTGTAAAAAAAATTGTATTTCTATACCCTTCCAAATAATTTATTTGCATACAATGTCATTTGCCAAAAGGCAAGTGGAGCTGATCAAGCTCTGCCTTGTTTCAGACACTTTGTCGACTTTTGGCAAAATCCTCTCAGTTAGCAATGCATGGAAATAGCTAACCTTCAACTCTGGTATCCCTATCATTTTTGTGGACAGCAGGATCAGGCAGAAGAATGTTTTTTTGTGGTTTTTTTTGGTGCAAACTAAGTGCACAAAATCTCTGCATACTCCCTAGATTAAAAAAAGTACTCAAAGCTTGTTATAAAGTAAACTTTGATTCTTCTTTTAATATTGCCGATTAGACAACAAAAAAAACAAACCATTGATCCATTGTCTACAATTCAAGGCATTATATTGCACAGCCATTTCTTTTCACAGCCTGTTGCAGAAGTAGCAGAGTTGTAGCTCAAGGAATTGTCAAAATCATGAAAAAAGACTCACTTGAAGCAAAAAAAAAAAAAAAAACTGGGGGGATAGAATGTAAGAAAATAAAGATAGTACAGAAGGCAATCTCACCCCTGAGGAGTTGCAGCTGTACCAATCACCAGAGATTGGGAACAGGCCTGCCCTTTTAGGAATAGGCCACAGCTGTGTCCAATAAGAAGATGAGTGCTACAAAAGAGTGGGTTAGCTGGGTGAGGAGAGAGATGGAGTTTGTTGGTTGTACTGTGAAGAAGTCAGTGCTGTGAGGAGCTGTCCATGAGAAATCACTGAGGAGGTTTGAGATATTTGCAATATGAAGACAACAAAAAAAATACTTTTTTGAAATGTGATTGTAAATTTAAATGTTGCAAGACCCACCCTCATGCACGAGGGAGCAGGGAGAGCATTTTGGATGAGGCTCTGAGCATTCCCTTAAAACCACGGCTCCCAAACAGTGTCCACACAAGCAGCAGAGAGATACCCAGCCCAGCACTTGGCCTGAAATTATTCTCTGAGTGGATATGTAAGTTCACAAGGTTGATGTTGGGTACATTATGGTGTCACTCTGTGTGCTCAAATCCATAGAATAAGAGTGTGAGTGTGCCCTATTAGCAAATTCCTCTTGGAACTGTTCTGTAAGAATAAGGTAAATACATTTTTTGGTTCTCAGAGGTGACTTTTCTTGGGCAAAACACACAGGTCTTCAAGAGAGATGCTCAAACATCTAAGATGTAAACTCCTGTATTTAAAACATTCCCCTAGGCTCCCTGTGTAAAAGAAAAACCTGGAAATTGAGAGAAATAGCTCCTTTCCAGGCAATGAGTCACCTGATATTAGCATAGACATCTAAATAAAACATGTAAATCATGCCTCAGAAGTGTCTTTTTCTCCACATGAACTTTAAAAAGAGTCTAAACAACTGACTCAGATGTAAATGTCTGCAGTGTAGATGATCAAAGCCAGGTGAGGCATATCCACCACTGGAGCATGGGGAGGTGCAGACAGACAGACAGACAGCAGCTCAGGCTCTATGAGCACACACCACCAGCTCATGACTAGTTTCTCATGGTGCCTGTTCTGGTGGTAGCTCATGCTCCAGCATTAATGAGTCCTTCCCACAGTAAGTTGCTGACAAATAATCAAAATGGTCTTAAAAAGTCAATCAACTTTGTGCCAAGTACTTGAAAGTGGGAAATACTTCCCAAAAAATTGTATTTATTAAGAAGTCATATATTCATAAGGTAACAATTCAGCTTCTTTTTTCCTAAAACTTAATTGGTACAAAATTAAGCAATAATTTTAATTAATTGCCTGTGAAAAAAAAAAAAAAGTCAGGGTTCAGTTTTTTGCTGACCTTTACATGAACAAGATGTAGTTACACTGCTGCTCAAGATTCACACATGATGACTTTTTACACCCATGCAATACTTTGTGGGGGGAGTTTATGTTAACATAAACTCCTCATCATGAGCACACTTTTGAAGTAAAACTTGTAGTTGTCCCTTCTTTTGATGTGCTCTGGTTAATGTAACAGAGCAGTCTGAGGGCTCATGGACTGGATTCCTCTCAAGGAAGAACAGAAGCTGAAGCTGTGCTCCAGGACTGCACCCAAAGCATCAATCACTGGCAGACCAAGCTGCACCTAATCTGAGGTGAGCCACGTGTGATGTGACCATCCACTCATCTGCACAGATATTTTGCTCTATAGACCTGCTGGCCATATGACTTGTTAAAACAAATATATCCCATGCCAGATTGAGGTTGAGTCTTGAAAACTGCCCGAGGAGTGACCTGAGGGCCAGGGCTGAAAGACTGCACTGAGGTTCTAAGAGAGCTAGATCTTGTAACTAATTAAAAGCTAGCATGGTGCATGGCATATTTCACAGGGAAGTTGCAAGCTTCATTTAATAGTTATCAGCTGTAAATAATGTACACAATCCAATCTTGTGTTTATAAGTGAAGGTAGAACTATTTAAATGGATTGGAGGATCAGAAAGCTTGTGTGTAACTGTGTTTGCTGTAGGTTTTGCACAACTATCGGTGTTGTTGTGAGGAAGATTAAGTGTACAGTGACACAACGTTCATCCAGAGTTCTGCTCTGCATCTCTAGTTTGGGAATTACATTAATTTGTCAATGATCAGGTCATCTTAATAAAACCCTTCATTGTTTAAACTGTAAGTAAAGTGCAAAACAATGAGTGGTAGTTGTTCAATCAAGAAAGACCAGTTGTAATGTACTCTTATGATAGTGGCATATTCTTGTATTAAAAAAATAACCTAGGACATCTAAAAACCATTTAGTCATGTCATTGGTAATAAGGTTAATGATTTATTTTCCTGTGCTTCATTGCTTAACTCTGACCTGAAGACAGGTAACCACTAATGGTATAATTAGGTGAATATTTTACCAGACACTGATGATGCTTCTGCAGCAGAAGCACTTTCAGTTCTTAAATGCCATCTCATTGGTCTTGTTGGGCAACTCAGGAATGTCATAGAGCTGTTTGAGTGTGAAATACAACTACTACATCAACTATACTTGGAAGACTTGATCAAAAAAAGTGAATTTATTAATGTCTCGCTGCTTCTCCCATATTTGCTTGTGTTTCCCATCCATATCAACTCTCAATGTTAATGCTCTTCTGCTGCAGAAACATCATCAGTGCCTGGTAAAAAAAGTGTTACTACAAAAATATATGTGCCCATTGCCCAGTAAAATAGGTAAAATTGAGGAAAAATCACTTGAGCTCAAACTGAAGCCTTTTCCCTCAGTAGAAGAATTAATTCAAGTACCCAGCTAAGAGCTTTCAAGAAATAAAACATTCTTCTGGCAACATAGTATCTCTGTACTTAGACTGAGGATGATCCAGTTGGAAAGTCCATAGTCTAAATCTTATTTGGCAGACTAAATTAGAAATGCTTGAACATTTGAAGGAAGATGAAATAAACAATGAATGAAACAAGCATAAAATAAATAACTGAGGATCAGATAAAATAGATTTTTTTCTTCATTATTATTTTTACCCTAAGTGCTATTACATTGCTTTGTTGTTGGTTTTATTGGTTTGGGTTGTTTGTTCATTTTGATTTTTTAGTTTGTATTCAACACTTTCAAAAAGGAAATTTGAAAAATAAAGGGCTGGAGTTATGTAAGAGGAGAAACTGATGGGAGCTCCAACCCTGTAGCTGTGCTGCTCATTTGCCATGTCAGAAGCACATGAAGGCATCCTTTTCCTCACTCCTTGCACCCAGTGATTGAAACCAGCACTGCCTGACATCAAGAATCTGCCCTAATTTCAGACATGCTCCAGGATGGCTTTCACTGCACATGTCCATGTTTGCATCTTAGCTTAGGACTGATATTCTGATGCCTCCTTTCCACCCCTGCCACCACTGGGGTTGGAGCACAGAGCTGTCCTGGGCCAAACCAGCAGGATCAGCCCCTCGATGGAGCCAGAACAGGAGCTGTGCCCCAGCTCCACTGGGCAGCCAGACCTCACCCCCAGACCTGTCCTGGTCCCAGGAGCCAGCCCTGGAGCAAGGACAGTGTGGACACAGGGCCCAGTGCCCACGCCATGGATCTGCTCCTGTTGTGCTAAATTACCTATTCTACACACCTTGTCTCCCTCTCTTCTGCGGTTTCCTGCAAAAAACACCCACTGGGGCAGAGAGTGTGTTCAAGAAAGGGCCCAAACAGCTGTGCTAGCTTGGGCTGATATTCTGTCATTTGCTCAAGCAGCTTTGGAGGCTGTAGTGATAATGCCCCAGTTCCCTTCAGTTGCAGGAATGCTGCATAAAAATTGAGAAAATAATGAAGATTTAAATCAGTTTCAGGCCAGGAGAGATATTTTATCCTGTAATGATTATGCATTGAGGTGTCCCTAACATCTCTTTTGATTATTTTTGCTTCACAGAAAATTTAATTTAAAATCTTGTACTCATTCGAAATCAGGGGGAAAAAGGATGTTTTAAAATATCACTAATTTGTTTGTAAGATAAATAACATAGGCCAAGTGTTGAATGAGAGCTCATAGAAGAAATGTCAGAAAATCACTTCTTCCACTTCTATTTCCTAGTATCAGGGGAAAAAAAATCATATAAACAGTACATAGTGGTATAAAAATACCAGTTTGTTGATCAACATCACTATTACTCATATTATTTCAATGGATTTATGAGTCAAAAACTTAAAAATTGCTTTTATTTCCTGCAGCTGTACTGTATTCCAACAGAAGTGTAAACTGTACTCATTAAAATCTGAAGTTACACTGCTACAAAATTAGTACTGCAACATGCAATGCTTCATGTTCATTTTAAAATGCATTGAGATTGAATTAAAATATGTTAAGCATGCTAATGTATCTTTATTACTTAGGAGCTTTTAAAACCTTAGCACAGACTCTTGTTTGAAATTTCAGACACATGAAGCAATGTGCAAAAATAAACTCCAGCAGCTTTAGCACACATTGAATGAGCTTGTCCATATTACAAAATAACTGGTTTCACTACATCTAGCATGTGTTGGTTACACCAGTGGTTTTCAGGCTGGGCTTTGCAGGTCACAGGTGCTGAGATGCTAAATGTATTTATCACTAAGCTGAAGAGTGCAGCATGATCTGTGACAAGCTTTGGAGCTTGACAGTGATCCTCCAGGAGCCAAGATTCAAATGCCCCATTGGATTAGGCATATAAACAGTAACCCACTTCATCCTCAAACAGGTGATTTAAAAAAGGTAGTAGATGGACTTACAGATGTCACATCTCTCCCCATTGGTGACAGAGGGAGTCTCAGCAGACTGACAAGGGGGGCATTAGCTTTAGCCTAGACCTCACTGCCCCCAGTGTCTCCTCCATAACCTCAGAACAGACAGCTCAGCTGCTCCTGCTCTGAGCCTTGCTTTCTCTGCCTCTTCATGGGACAGGGCTGCCTCTCCTCCAGGAGCTTGGGGAGGAGAGGGAAAGCAGAGTGTCACAGCAGCAGCCATGGCCATGCCTGGGGCACACCCAGCACTCAGTGCAGGAGCACAGCCCAGCAAGGGGGTCTCAGTGGGTATTGGGGCTGCCAGAGCACAGGGGGGCTGTGTGGGCTCTGATTGCACAGCCAGAAAGGTCTGTGCCAGTGTGGGCATCTCATCTGACCACTTCCACCCAAATGCAGCCTCTGCCCAATCTAGATCACTGTCAGCACAGATATATTGGTGCTCACAGAGCTGAAATAGAGGAGCTCTGCAGCCTCACATACTCTGGGGAAAGGAAATACCAGCACAAAACTTAATTGAAAACAGGATTTTCCCTGATTCAGCACACAAGTTTTTCTTCCTGTAAGCCCACAGGGGCCATGAAAATCTTGCACAACACCTTCCAGAGAGGAGTCTGAAATTGAAGCAAGCTTGTGCTGGTGTACAACACATCCATATTCTTTAGAAGATTTCCAGAAGGGGCTCCATTTGGGCCCAGGTTTCTCAGTGCAATACAGCTGTATCCCATGAACTAGCCATTGGATAAAAAGGATTTTAATGCTCAACACTCATAACTGCAGCCTTGTGGAGGAACGTTTGACTCAAGCACACTTCACTGGGATTCTGAAATGCTTCTGCTTCTGAACTGAAATATATAAAGCTGTCACATCAGCCATGAAAAGAGTTTAATTGACTGAAAGGAAGTTAAGACTAAAACATATACACATTTGCTAAAAAAAAAAAAAGTAATTTAATCTGGTATTTTCCAGTTTAAAATATTCTTTCACAATTAAATTTAAAATCTCTAGAGAAGTTAATTTGGCTAACATAGCTAATTTTTAAAGCTCTTTCTCAGTGGAGCCAATTTTAATTTTGAGTTTAAATGAACAACTAATAGAGACATTCAAATTTCTTCCTCTCATTTGATGTTTGCTTAAAGATTTTTTTCTTAACAATCACCTCTTCAAAATAGCACTGCCTTCAATGAGTATTTAGAACACATGCAACTTATTAAAAACTTAAAATAAGCCCCAGGTTATTACATTTGCATCCATTAACAACCCTACTTGGAAAAATGGCTTTGCTAAAAGAGCATGTTTTAATCAGCTGGTACTACTTGCTTGCGTAAAGACTAGAAAGGTTGAACAATTTTTTTAAACATTTAAAATTATGCAGTCATCAGCAGCTATTGAGGACATACTTGGTAGTAATAAGATTACTACATCTTGATGCATTGTATTTGATATCACCAGTGCCTGCATGTGCCATGTAACAAAAATAATTTTTCAGTAGAAAAAAACTTTAAATTAAAATTATGTAAAATAGTATGGGGGAAAGGAGAAAACTTTTCTGTGGGTGTTGACTCCTTGTAAAAAATCACACTAAAATATTCTCTTAGAGTTAAAAAGTTAACAGGCCTTTTAGGCTTGCAATAAAGCTTCATTTAAAAGTTTTCTAGACATTAGTTTATATATGATTAAGTGACCTGTAATGCCAGGTGAATGAATAATTGATCTATTCTGGAATGACCTGAGAGATTTCTTGTTTTCAAGCCTGATCAGTCTGGTACCCACACCATCCATTTACCGCTTCTAATGTTCAGCAGACTGTTCTATAACTCTGCCAGGTTCAGTTCTGCAGCTACAATTCAATCAAAAAGTCATGTCAGGGCTCAGACTTGTATTAGCTGAAATTAGGAATGTTGGTCATTTATTACACTTGGAGTCATATTTATCTTCTGGGCCTCAGCTTTTCACTGAAGACAAATTCTCAAGGTTTTTATACCAACTAAAGAAAAAATTATTTTTATTTTATTTTTTTAATGGAAACTTAGTGCATTCTGGTTTTCATCCACCTTCCAGGTCTTTACAAATGGTCCCATATTTCACAAGAGTTATGGCCCAAATCACAAGAGCTGTCAGCACTGACATTTACCCATCAACATTACAGGGTGCACAATTGCAAAGATACGTATGAAATCATTAGAAGTATAGAAGAACGGTTCAGGTTTTTTTTCCCTACCTTTTTGGGTTAGATGCAGTGAAAGATTTAAAGGTGCCAACACCTAACTTTTAGGCTGACTTCCAGAATGAAATTCAGAGTCAGGTACCTGAATTCCTTTCATAACTTGAGATTGGTCACTCAGTGGGAAAAAGAGACAATAAGAACCCTGCTCTCCCCATTGCACTGTGTCCTGCTTCTCACAGCTAAACCCTTGTGAGGCTGCTGAGCCACACCCTTCTGGATTCACCTGGAGAT
Organism: Zonotrichia albicollis; assembly: GCF_047830755.1. NCBI lineage: Eukaryota > Metazoa > Chordata > Aves > Passeriformes > Passerellidae > Zonotrichia > Zonotrichia albicollis. The sequence goes on from NC_133822.1 coordinate 63,825,377, forward strand.
ATCAAACTGCCCCATGGCTACAGTGCCTTGCTACAGCAGAGGGGCTGTGAACCTGAAGTCCCTCATCTGGAAGAGAGCTCCCCATGCACGTCTCTGCCTCCTGGGTGACTGCTACAGTTATTTAGAGGTCCGTTAGAAACACTTTACATATAATTACTGCTAGGGAGGCATGGGGGGACAGAATGTGAGAAAATACAGATAGTGCAGAAGGTAATCCCACCCCTGAGGAGTTGCAGCTGTACCAATCACCAAAGACTAGGAACAGGCCTGCCCTTAATAGGCCACAGCTGTGTCCAATAAGAAGACGAGTGCTACAAAAGAGTGTGTTAGCTGGGTGAGAAGAGTTTGTTGGTTGTACTGTGAAGAAGAAGAAGTCAGTGCTGTGAGGAGATACCCATGAGGAATCACCAAGAAGGTACGGGACTTTTACAATAAGGTGACAACAGGGAAGAGCACAGTTTTGGCAGTGAGCCAGGCAGACTCATTTCAAGGGATTTTGCATGCTCTTCTGCCCACTTTTGGGATCTACTGAAGTTTTGGTAGGGAGGCAGCATTGCAGACTGAGTCGAAGTAGATCTCCAAAGACATTTAGAAACTTTCAAGGTTAAGCAGCTATTGGGCAGAATGTTTGGATAAAAGGCACCAAGAACTTGGTCCAGTTATCTAACTGTAAAGGGTGTCTAGGAATGTCTGTCCTGTCTGAGGGAGGTGCAAGTGGGGATCACCACTGGCCACAGGGAGACATTCACTTCTCTGGACAGGCAGCAAGAGGCCAGCAGGTACACTGTAGCATCTTACATGGAAAGAGGTGACAAAGTTTTAGCAACTGAAAAAGGCCTATATAATAACCAAATCCCACATTAGGAAGAGCAAACTTTTACCCTGCTTTTGGATTTTGGTACACTGAGAAGATATTGTTAGCAGCAGTAAATACCAATTACTTGAAGGTGACAATCAGTTGAACACACAAGTTCACCTATATATTCTACTACATTAATAAAATGTTATGGAAAATGTTCCATGCCAAAACACAGACCTAGTTCTGCAGCTGCACATTATGAAGTATGTGGGACTAGAATAAAGTTAGATGTGGCTGCCTTCAATTGCACTCTTTTTAAGGTTGGTCAGACCATAAACTAGTTTACAGCTGTATGGACAGAGAAATCCGTTCAAGGGTCTTTCTGAGAAAATACACTACTGGAGTGAAAGCCCACCCAATGAGATTTGTAAGCAAAATAAGCATCTAAACAATGACATGACTAAGTGCTTTCCACAGCAGGCTGTTTGTTTTGGACACAGGATGGAGAAGGCTTTTGCCAGTTTCTGTTTAGCTTGGCAAGCCCCATGGCAAGTGCAGTCACAGCAAATATATTCCCAAGCCAGATGACACACACAGTTCCAGAGCTGATACAAAATGGGCTGTGGAAAACTAGAGTACAATAGAATAAGTTGAAATAGTGTGCAACAATGGTAGCTTTGCATACTATTGCCCTCAAAGTATCAAAAGGATCTCACATTTCCTTCAAAGATATGTATTAGTGATGTAGTGAAGTAAAAGATGGAAATTATATCCAATTTTATACATAGAAAATTTGATAATTGTTTTTTATGTCACAAAGGCTGATATTGCACACATTTGCTACAACAGACTCTCAGAAAAATCAAATGCAATCATAAACCAGAAAGCAATACATTATTTTTTAATGACCGCATTATGTAAGCGGGAAGAAGGAGATGATATCAACTTGCCAGCTGGAAATCAATAGGAACTTGGCCAACCAGCCTAAGGCTTTTTTTTCTGTTGTCCTCAAGGGGATCAGTTTACTAAAATAATAATTTAATCCCATGTGCTTCGGGAACACGGGATGTTTGAAGAACATTTAAATCCTGGGCATTGTAAAACCAACAGTTTGTGCACATTCTGAAGTCCAAAGCATAGCATGCAATATTTATCTGGTCAGTCATACTTTCTGTCAACTTTCTGGCAATAAATGATGCTATGATCAATTCAGATACTTATGACTAAAATGGATTTGTTTTACTTAAACTTTCTTGTTTGTGGTTTTAACAAGTCACAAGTCCAGTTCCTCATGCCAGAGGAGATTAAGAAACATACATATATATGTATATGTATGGCTGATAAAAACAGTAAGAGAACTGGAAAATCATTGTAGATTTATGCCATGTGCTGACTTCATGCTGTACATGTCTGGACTTTACATGTTAACATATCCCTTCTGATACTTGAGTGTAATTGGGCCATCAGCTACCTGGTGTCTTTTTAGTGTCATCTTCCTACCAATCTCAAATTGCAAGTGACAGTAAGTATACCTTAACTTACCACACCAAAGGTCCTTGCTGCAGTAGGTCAAACCAAATTGAAGGCTGCAAAGTATCAAAAAGTTTATTAAAACTCAAAGCAAATGCCTCTCCCCTACTGCCTTCACACAGTTGTTGTGAAAGACAATCCTAAGCCAGGTCCCCCAAGCATGCACACACATTTAGTGACGGCATGTTTTCCCTATTTCCCTACCACAGCTGAGGTAGTGGGCTGAAGCTCAGAAACATGACCAGACTGAAGAGGTAGATATACAATTTTACCATTTTTAAACTGTAAAACCATTTGCAAAATTGTAAAATTATTTATTAAAAATCTCAGCTATTTGATATGTAACAAACGAGCACAGATGCCATCCTTTGTTTTTCAGAAAAGGAAGCAGCAGGTTTGTTACCCGCAAGGGACACAAAGTCTCAGAGAACAGGCATGGCAGAGTGAGTGGGACATGGGGCAGTTCCTGTTTCCCAGCTTGGGGCCATGCTCAGGGACTTAGCACATGCTGCCTTTGATGCTGCTTTATCCTTCTGTCTGGCTGACCACACACCATCAAACACAAGAGGCAAATGTGCAAGGTCTCACCAAGAGCACTCTAAGATTTTAAAGGTTTCAGTCTAACCCATTTCTCCAAATTACAGTCAAGCACGTATAAAGTTTCACCTGAAATACCTTTCCCCATTGTACATATCCAGGTGTAATACAACTTTAGCTCAGCCTCCCAGCATCTGAGAATAGGATGTGTGAATAGTTGAGACAGCCTCAGCACCTCACAGGAGCTAGAAGAGCCTTGTCCTTGAGTTTCTTCAAAAAACAAGAAAGTCTGGGAGAAGATTAACATTGATTTTTAAGAAATATTGCATAATGTGGGAAGAAGAAAAAAAATGGCAAAAAGCTAATTAGGTATTAAGAAGGTTAAAAGGGATGACCTAAAGGGATAGACTGGTATTGATTGCTCACAAAATGATGGAAGGCAGATAGGGATGCCATTTGCCATGAGGATGGTAGCATAATTAAACTCATTCAGTAAGAATTATATAAAATAGGTTTTGTCACACAAATACCATTACTGCAAGAGATGAGAAATTTAGGTGATAATGTAAATTATACTGACTTAACAGGCTTTGGCAAACTGTTTTACATCATGGTGAAAGACCTTCTGTTTAAAAACAATTATAGAATTACAAGAAAAAAGGATGAAAAACTTCATACAAGTATCTAGTTCATCACCAGTTGGCAGATTCTTGAACATAAAATGGATTTCAACTGAAAACTGGTTTTATACATTTCTAAACAGAAGCATTTCAAATGGTGTTGCTACAGAGTTTCTATTCTTGGCTCAACTATAAGAAATACCTTTATTATTGAACTGAATGCAAAAGAATCACTGCAGCTAGTGTACAAATTCTGGCAGAAGGGATAAGAATGGGTCAGTTCCACACAGAGGCTGTGGTGCTTGAAATGCTAGTTTCATTCAAACAAAGAATATAGGTCAAACATCCAGATCTGGAAAAGCAGTATCCTGAAATTCAATGACTTAGAGAAGAACTCTGGTTTAAGGGAAATAGCCAATGAAAAAAAAAGTTCATAACCTGACTGTGTGATTATGAGGGATAGTATGATCTTCAGATGTGTAAATAAGAATGAATCTGCAACAAGCAGGACAACTATATACTGCCCAGCTGATATGAGCTAATTAGGGTTTTTTTCCTGATATTCCTAATCACAAAATTGAACATTCTCAGAGGGAGGTGAAGTTTAAATAAGAAAAGAATTTTAGAAGATTAAGATGTTTTGATTTTCATGACACTTCTCTTGTGCTTTTAAATACACATGATTTAGTTTTACATTTAATATGATTTTTGCATATTTGGTGACATCACATCATATTTAAAATTTCAAAAATAAAATCCATTAAAAGTCAGACTGTAATGAAATGTCTCAGCTTTGCTGTAAGATTACTTTTGAGCCTATAGTTATAGAAATTGTCAACATGTCTTTCTATTCTGTTTTGGGAGAAAGACTTTCTGCAAATCCATAGCTTTGTTCAGCTGAGATTGTAATTCAAATATTGGAACCTGAGTCCAATGTCAGTATTTAAGAATATAGAAAGCTAAGAAATGTTACAAAGAAACCACAAGAAGGTTCCAGAGTTGCATTTCTTAAAATACATTTTGAAAACAAGGGTTTGAAAACTTTCTTAGCTTATTAGACTGACATATACAACAAAACACAACATGAAAATCACTAGCTAAAGGAATTCTAATTAAAATGAAGGGAACATTTATTACCCATGGAACAACTGAACTGAGCTTACTGTAAATCAGTAATTTTTTGCAGCCTCTCAGATGACATACTTCGCTAGAAGGCATGCTTGCAGCTCAGTGACAAACAGGACTCAGGACTGAATTTCTGCAGCTCGCACACTATGCAGGAGGTTCTCACAGCTCCTGGGCTTCAGCCTGAGCACAGGAAAAGAAAGAAAGCAGCACTCAAGTCACTGCTGTGGCCAGGCAGCTGCCTTCTGTAACCAATACATGTTTGCAAGAATGAGCATCACTTACCAAAGGGTCTGACAGGGAGGAAAAGGGCCAAGGTGGGCAGTATGAAGCTCTCACTGAAGGCAAGAGATGATGTGCACAGAAGGAGATACTGTGAAACAAGCACAGCCATAGCACCTACCACACTATGGGCAAGGCACCTAACCTTCTATGCAAGTGCTAAAAAGAAAAAAAAAGATTAGCAGATATTTTTTTAATGGTAATAAATCAGATCACAGGGGGAAACTCAGCGGGACCCAATGGGAGAAATTATTTCAGTTCACAATTGAGTAATATCTCTGGGCAGCAGAGGAGAAGCTAAAACCTGAAGAACAGAGAACTAAAAAGGAAAGAGAATCAACGCACACCCTGCTCCAACACTGAACACTTGACATCACAAGAAAGACCCCTTCCTACGCAGATCACCAGCACCTTACTGTTCCTCCCTGCCAATCAGTCTTTCTGCAAGTGTAACTGCAACCTTAGCTTTTTTTAAATATCACACCTGCCTGATAAATTGTTCCTCTTAAATCCATAGCAATAATGGTTTTACTTTAGAGCTTCAGATTAAGAAGCTCAATTTGCACATTGCTAGTCTTAGCATAACTCATGTTTCAGGAAAGCAGACCTATTAGTAAATACAGATCAAATTGTGAAACTGTACTACAGTTTAGGAAATCTTTCTTAATCTAGATAAAATGCCCTCTTCTTAGGTTTTATACATCAATCATAAGCAAATTTTTTCCATTAATATCAGATAAGCAATCATTATCAAATCAAGCAATGAAATGTTGAATTCCTGATTTATTAGGAATTTAATAAATATAGCTAATCTGTATATATTCACCTCTCTTCAGCCTTAGATTACAATTTCTCAGGCTAGGGATTGTCTTTTCCTGAATTTATAGAGAGTGGTTAGCTAAGTGTGGGCACTGGCATAAATAAATAATGACATCATGGTCACTAGGGACACTTAAATAAAATTATACTCTGATTTAACTGTGAAGCTCTTCCAAAATCCCAGGTGAGTAATGATATTCAGAATCCTGTTTTACATTTATCTTATCAGGAGTTTCCTTCCAACCAAACAACTGGAACCGTACATGTGCTGCCTATCTACTCTTTCCCCATGCACTCACCAATGCTCAAGACAACCCCTCTTGCTCAAATGCTGTGGGACACATTCTTCTCTATATACTGCTTCTAATTTCTTTTTACATTCTTTTGAAAACACAGTATCAGCCAGAACTGAAGAGGGAAGAACACCTTTATGGGATGCTTAAGGCAACAGATGAAGCAATGAAACCATTGCATGGAAAGAGAACATACCAAGGAGCCTGCCAGCTCAGGGAAGAACAAAAAGAACCTCCCAGACATGAGGAGCCTGGATACTATATTTGCTATAACTTCAGGAAATTACTGAATCAGCTAAAGCAAGGACTCACCTGAAAGAGTAGAAATTGTTGCGATTTTTTAAAATCTTGTTTGCCTTTTTCAAGAGTTCTAAGCTTTCTCAATTTAAAAATCCTAACTCAAGTTAGACTAAATTTGATGGTTTATGATTTTTTTTTTAATTTCAAACAAGGCAAACTTTATTTGAACAAAAACTAGAAAACTAACTTGAGTTAGAATACAACATCATATTAAAAAAGATTGCCTGATGCAGAATCCCACCAGGGATGGAAAAATGACTGCCCTTAGAGCTGTCCCCACTGTGAGAGCAAGGAGGGGAGGCTTTCACACTGGGAAGCTTCACTGCTGTCAGAAGTAGAGCAGGAAGTGTGAAAGAAGGAAAGGAATGGAAAAATACAAGATATTTTGACTGGTAACAGGCCTCCTCACCTCCCCACACACCAAATGTCTTCCTGCAGGGAAGACAGGTGCAAAAGAGAAAAAACAAAAGAGAATGAAGAGGAAAAGCAAAGAGCAGTCAAAAGTGAAATGAAGGATAAAGGAAAGCTGGGAATCATGACATTGCTGGTAGCAAAAGAAAAAAGCAGAGTAATAGAACTATACAAGAAGGTCTTTCCTTCCCACCATCCAGGCAACTCCATCATCCTAAACTGAGCCAATCAGATACTGAGCCCCAGAGCAATGAGACAGCTATTGCTCTCATTTGGTGACGTGAGAACACCCAAGAAAAGTGACAAAAGTTGGAGAAAAATGTTCTACTGCAATTTGAAATGGTAAAAAAATATGTATAATGCAACAAAAGTAGTCTTTCTTGAAAAATTATATTAAAAAAAAAGAATATGGCATAAATGCTCAACTGCAGCTCAACCCTCAGCACCTGGATATGAGAAGTGTTTCTTAAAACATAGTTTCTAATGTGTCTGATCTCTCCACAAAAAACAAAACTTAGAATTGGCCAATGTTGTAAGGTAAACAAGTTTTTGTTGGTACAACTCTGATTGTAACTTTAAAAGAATTAGTTTATACGAAAAAAGAGTCACAACTGCCTTTTTCTTTAATCTCAAAGCTTGTCTTCTTTTTAGTTTGCAAAGCCTGCTGCCAACTGAGACAAACTCTACCTCAAAAAAGGCATTATAGTTGGGGGGGAATACAGCATCACAGTCTTTCTTTCCTCTCTTCCAGTATATCAGCCAACATTCTCTCTGCAAACAGACCTGAACCATATGCAATAGCAAGACACGGTTTTCAACTTTTGCATTCTTTTAGATGCCCTTACTGTACACATACTTCTCAAAATTAAGTAGAGAGAATGTCATTAATGTAATACATAAGGCCAGGAGAAAGTAAAAATTACAATCATGTGGCCAAGAAACTCTCAAATTGGGAATGTAGATTTGCATTTTTGCCCTGAGCATTGCCATACATGAGTAAGCATCAGAACAGAAGGATGTGTCACATGGGGTTCACCAGGGGTCTGTCCTGGCTGCAATACACTCCAGTATTTATTCAGAGAGTGCATATTAAATTTACAGATGGCAAGAACCTAGAAGGAAATGAACCTATTGCAAAGGAAAAAAACACTGTGGACAAAAGAAGGAAATAATGCCCAGGAAAAAGAAAACAGAATGCAGCTCAACAGGGACAAGTTGAAGATATTGTAAAAGCAAATGAACCACACAAATACAGAACAGAAGACAGCAAATTAGAAATCAGTTGTGTAGAAAAGGACCTTGAATGATATAAAAGAGAAGCTGAACAGAAGTCAACATCAGGCTGTAACAGGTTTCTTAAGGTACCAACAGAATTATGCATGAGCCAGAATACAGAATGCAAAATCTGTAAAAGCCCCCTGCTCTGCAAGGCACAGCTGTGATACTGCCTTGCTCTCACAATACAAAAATAAATAAGTAAAAATTCAAGTGGGCCAACTGGAAGGAATGCATAAGAGAGTTGCAAGAACAGTGCCAGGAAACATGACCCTGGAGGAAACACAGAGCAGTGAGTTTTTGAGTCCAAACAAACTTAGGACCTACACATGACATGCTAACAGCCCTCAAACACATAAAACAATCTCTCCCTGCTGCAGGGAGAAATTGAACAGTTAGTTTCCTACATTCATTGAGGAGAAGGAAAAAAGTAACAGGCTTAGATTTTAACAACAATGTTTCCACCTCATGTCAAGAGAATTTTCTGTTGGCAAGAATAATGAAATGTAAGAATGAACTGCCTGAATAAGAGGCCAGACAAACCTTCCTTGAAAAAGGTCAGTTGACTTTGCCTCATAGTAAAGATTGACTCCTCATCTTCCCTGCACCCCCATTATTCTCAGCTTGCCTAAACATTGTCAGAAAAAGAGTTAACAGCCTGCATCCCTAAAATCTCTTCATCGTGACCAGCTGGCCTCTTTCACAGATTAAATAACCATGCCTTGCTGTGTCCTGTTTCTCACCTTCCCCAGATGAGCACAACGGCTGTCCCTGGTCTGGAGCAGCTCCCTCCCCTCTCCAGAACCCCATGCACGTGCCCAGGCTGTCTCTGTTTTCCCTGACTACGCCATAGAGAGGACACAAAAGCCTTTATGGATGATTAATAGCTACCTTTCAAGGCTAAATGATTTGGCTAAGAAACTACATCTTATAGATCAGTCAGCTAATCTAGACCTTGGCCAGCTCTCTTCTGCTCTTTCCAAGAGGTTGACTAAATATTCAGCTCAACATCTCTCCATTTTTCTCCATTATCCACCACCTATTCAGACAACTATTCCCAAGTTGCACCACTTTACTCAACAGATCATCTCCATTACATTACACCAATGGGTAAGCAGAGAAACCTTAAACCTTAATCAAAACAAACTGTCACTAAATACTCAGAAACAATTCAGGAATTAGTCCTATTTTACAGTTCTGTGTGTTCTGTTTTCAAGTTTTCAGCTCTGCAATGATGAGACTGCATTTTATCTAAGGAAGCACACACCATTTTACTACACGTTAGGTAATGTACACTATTCCAAACGGCAGAAGTTCTTTCCTTCTGTTGCTGGAAAAAAGATGAATAATAATGTTAAAATTAGTTACAGCCAATATGTGGTAGATGGACTGTTGCCATATGGTGGTTATGTAAATTAAGTGACAAAATAAGGATCTAGCATTTATAAGCAACTATTGCACACTTCAAAAACCCAGCCTGCCTGTGAAATACCTAGGGGCTCCCACTTATGGGAAAAGATGACTTCAAAACCTTGGATTTTTTTCTGAGACTCTGAACAATTATTTCAAGGAAAACATAAGCCTCTTATTTGCCTTACATATAAAGAATATAAAGTCCAATCACCACTCCTGTGCATTACACAAAGTAGTCTTCTTGTCCAATTAAACATCTGTTTTCACTGGGTAAAATGATGTCCCAACTCCACGTCGCTGTGTTGCCTGTTGGGAAAGGCGCCTGACTGTATTCATGGGTGACTTAAATGCCCAAACTTAGGACAAAGACAATTTCTCTAAAAGCTGTCAAAGCCATCTACTTTTGCTGATGAGACAGGGAATTTAGGGCCACCTTTTAGGAGTCCTGATAAAATGGAGGACAGCAAGATACTTCCCAAGCATCACAGCTCAGTAAACTTTAAATATGCTCAAGAGGCAGCATTTCAGACTCCATGTGTAGTAGCTATCGTGGAGAAAAGTGATAAAGTGTTTAATTTTTTTATTATTTCAGCAGGCAGGGCCACTAGGTATCAAATAGATAATTGGATCAGAAATCAAAAAACAGTTTCTTCTAAAGATGGGTCACTATTTAAAAAAAATTAGTTCTCATTTCTCAAGTTAAAATGAAAGCATAGCTCCTGCTATGGAAAATAAAAGTTGAAATTAATTATAGTATATAACAGCTTCATAAATCCTTGACATACAATACAGATTAGATTCTAGACTCCTACTGTCCCACCACAAAAACATTAGTATTTTTTCCTCTAACCATATGCACAGAGGCTAATTAACACAAAATCCTTTTTCCTTACTGAAAAAGGAGTCTTCAGGCTTTATTAGAAAAACAGGAAAGCAATTAACTAAAGATTAAAGGGGCTCCATCTGCATGAAGCATGATAGAAATTGCCTAAAGGAGCAGGAGACAGGTAACAGAGGATATAACAAAAGCAGGGGTGGGGGGAGAAGGAGAGAATGAGCAACAAAAGGTTAATATTAAAATTGTAACTGGAGATCTTTTACAGTAACCTGCTGGAAGTCAGCCAGAGGGGATAAGTGTAATGTAGGTACAAGCTAAGGCAAAAGTCTATGGACTCTGTTCAGGTCAGACTACCTGATCATAATGGTCCTTTCCACCCTCATAAATCTGAATTACACATGTCTGAAGACAAAAGTGAATACTAAGCACAAAATCAAGGAAAGGTTTAAATCTAAGTTGAACCAAACCCCTTACATTATTATCATGATAGCAAAAGGCATATGTGAAAGGCATTAACTTTATTCTTGACATCTCTAGGCAAGTATTTATCCCTCTATCAGTCTTCACAGGAAGTGCTATGTCTCATAGGGAGTAGCTGTTTGACATCTTTCTGAGAAAAGACTACAGGACAACTCTGCCAAAATTATCAACCTCTTTGACTCTCCTATCTTAGGGTAACCCTGGGTTTGTAACATATGATCTCCTCATACAGTTTTCTTGCACTGGAACATTATTTAAAAGCCATAAAAGTGACGCAGTTCTGACTAAGTGTATCTAACAAGCTATATTCCAGCACAATCTGATGGAGGTGGAAGTCTCAACTTATTCATACAACCAGCCCTTTTGCCCTATGGCAAATTGCAATACATCTTAACTGGCTTACTTCTGTCTACACAAAAGCTGGCATGTATCTGAAGTCTTTCCTTGCCATGGTTACTACAGGATCAAGAAGGGTCAAAAAGGGAGCTATGAACTCAGTAGGTCAGTAAGTCTCAGGGGGTCCCAAGTCCCTCAACATGTACTGCTAGAGCTCTCAAAGGTCCTGTCATGAGCACTGATATTACATAACATATTAGATTTACTTGAAAGTCCATTTTGATGGAAAGATGCAAATGTGAACCACACCACAAGCATGTTGTATAGCTCCTACAACACCTTGGATGGATTTATCTGCCTGGAGCCATGACAGACCACAACCAGAACCAGGTGCTGTTGTGCATGTCACCATGGCTCAGATGCTCAGTGACCAGAGGGAAAGCTGACAGCACAGAGCTTCTCAGGGGTCATCAAAACCTCAGAACTCCTTAAGGATAGTGACTCACTGGTGGATCAGCTGACAATGAAAACATGACGGCCAATCTGGCAGGTGCAGCACCCTGTTAGCTCATCTCCGCCACAGACAAAAATAACCTGAATGTTGGATGAGCAGCTTCTCCCTAATGACTCTATCTGGCCATCACTGAGATTACAACTGATATCACCAGAATCACAACAACAGCCCTAAAGGAAGAGCCTAGTCTCATATTAACTCTCTTTTCTCTTCAGAAAAAACAGAATTTCAGGGAATAGTGTTGTCTTTGTTAAAAATTGCAGGGTACCACTTATCTGTGAGATAGATAGTTTACTCAACTGCTGTTTTCAGCTAAAACAGAAAGATCTGCAAATCCCAAGTGAACAGAAAGGACTGAAAGTTCATCATGGTACTGGTAACATTTCACTCACCTTAGGAATACATAAGCTGCAGTAAGAAAACAATAAACTAATCTAGCATTGATACAACTCAAACACCTTCCTGTGCTATCAGATGTCTATTAGAGACACCTGGTTGTACCTGGTTGTTAGGTGTATGCTGCAATTGCAACAGCTGTACAGGGAAAAGCAGGGACTGATATGAGGATGAAATGATCCTCTATCTAAAATTCTTCAGAGCCTGGAGCACACTCTTTATGGAGCTGAAGCTTGAGCTACCTGCACATCTCCAAGCTTATAATGAGCAATAGATATAACCTGGTTGAAAGGGGCTGCCTGCAAGCAGACATAAACAAAAGGCCAATAGAAGAAAGGCATTCCTGGGAATAGCAACAAACACATCTTTTCTTTTTCTCAGAAAAGGTCACAGTGTCAAGGAAGCTGGCTAAGATATTGCATTAGCTGCAGGTGCTGCAGGCAGGAAGAGCTGGGGTACAGCAGAACACCCCAGGAAGCAGCACAGGAGAAGCTGGGAGCTGGAGTGACCATGACACCAGTGAGCTAGGCAGCCTCCTCACTGACTCAATGCACTCTCACAGCAGTGCTAAGTTCTGGTGAACAATTTAGGCATTCAAGACCTCTGGAAATTCAGAATTGCAGCTATAACCACTGCAGCGAGCTCATTTTCAGAAAATTCATCATTTCACATAAACATTAAACTGTGCACTGTGTGAATCCAATAAATCTGACACAAAGGGCTACAGATGCTTGCACATGTAAATGAGTCCACAGATGATAGATTGGCACCTACACATTAAATCATGTATGTCCTGAAGAGGTCTTATTTGACTGCCTACAACTAGAATAATCAAGCTCACTGCAGATATTTTAATTAGTATACACACACATTTCTTCACAGGCAGAATTAGAAGCTGTGAAAAAGAGGGGCTCTGATGTGGCACAACTAGTTTTAGCCATCATCCAAAACAGAGAACAGTCACTATACTGTTTACTGACCTGTATATGCCTCATTACAGCTACCAACACAATACTGTATTCCCTGCAGTTACTGCTCAGAATATGAGACACTGAGATATTTTCCATTTTGAAGAAGAAAAAACAAACAAGCAACAGTAACAACAATAACAACCACCCCAAGACAAAATAACACACCAAAACCACACAAATGCTCATTTGGAAAACATACTAACTGCTTTTCAATTAATATTATTCTCTTTCTTTTGGCAGAAGCTGTGTTAACTTGAAATTAGGTGGTCATCTATAGCAAAAGTATAAAAGGGATGGTTTCTATCTGTAGACATGACCCATGTTTCTCCTTTCCAAATGATAAGTCTGGGAATAGAACAGGATTTGAGGTCTGAAAACAACATGTTAATACATGCTAAATAACATAACAGTGCAGAAATTTCTATTTACAAGATGGCTTCCACCATTCCCAAGATAAAGTTTCTGCATTTAAAAGGTGGAGGTAATCTTGTGTTCAGCATTTCACTTTTTAAATATAAAGGTAAGTTAAATGAAGCTTAGACGAGGTGAAAGACATTAGAAAAGTGCAAATCATCTCTTGATACTCAGCAAGGGACTAAATAACAAAAAAGGAGTCTAAGTGCTATTTAGCTGCACAGGTTGTGCAGCTAATTTTGAGAGACCACCTTGGTAGATTGTGGGAACCCAGGAAATTCCTCTGGCTGCCCTGGAGGACTCGAGATCCTGTCAGGGGGCTCAGAGACCTTGGCACAGAGCCCAAGACCCCCGTGCCTTTGATTTAGTCCTTGGCAAAAACAATTACCAACCTTTACATGAAGGATTACAAGCCACAACAGTTTAAGTAGAATGACAGTGAATTTATCACAGGGTGAAAAAGGAGATTTTGGGGTTTTTAGAATGGGGGTTCAGGAGGCAAGATGGAGGAATCTGGGCATGACCAGCCTTTCTCCTTCTTCTTGTTGGCCTCCATCTTCTGCTGTGATGTTGGCACTTTTAGATTGGTTTAGAGTAGAAGCTCACTGTCTAACATAGGTGATAGGTATTGGAAAGTAATTGTAAACATTGTACATGTAGTTTTTAGTATAAAGACACAACACTGCCCCGGGGGCAGGCAGAGTGCCTGGAACTGTCCTGCTGGATGGAGCTTGGCAGGACAGGAGAAAGAATTTTATAGATAAGATATAATAACCCTGAGACCGAGAAGTGAAGAGCTCTGACTCCTTCTATGAGCGCCAGGCTCGAGACTTTTGGGAAAAGAGACTTCTGAGCTTTTCTCAGGGCCACTCTGACAAGCTAGAGATCCCAACAGTAGATGACACCTAACCCCTCTACAATGCATTGACCCCAGCTATTCCACAGCCTTGGGGACAAAGAGCAAGTGCAATCAAGCAAACTCTAAGTCTTCATCCTTACAAATATCATTCAAGAATTTCAAATGTCACAACCTAAGAACTGCTTACAGGTATCACATTAATGACTCATTCTTATGTCAAAGGCCCAAGGCCAACCTTTGCACAGTGACCTGTGTTAGGTATTTGCACAGGCAGCTCGCAGACCGAGGCCGTGCCCGCAGACCGAGGCTGTGCCCGCTGTCCGAGGCCGAGCTCCATGCCCGAGGCGGTGCCCGCAGACCGAGGCCGTGCTCCCTGCCCGAGGCGGTGCCCGCTGTCTGAGGCGGTGCCCGCAGACCGAGGCCGTGCTCGCTGTCCGAGGCCGTGCCCGCTGTCCGAGGCCGCGCTCACAGGGCCGGCACTGCCCCCGGGTTCGCCATGCCCGGCCCGGCCCGCTCGCCGCTCCCTGCTGCCACCCGGCGGCAGCTCCGCTCCGCACACGGAGCCCCGGCGGGCAGGCAGGAAAGGAGCACCCTGAGGCCTTTGGTGAACACACAAGCTGAAATCACCCATTTGCGTTCCATTTTCCCAAAGTCAGAGCAGCTCAGGCGGCGCAGGGTGACTGCCCACCTCACGCTTTCCATTCCAGAAAAGGACCGAGGTGTGGTCCAGGCATTGTTGGGCTTCCTTGGCACTGACTCCCCGCAGATATTCAGGTTCCTTTCCTCAAAAGCCAGTGTAAACCTGAAAAACCTTATTCCTCACCAACCCTGAGCTGCTCCCAAGAAAGACTTTCTTTCTGTTCCTCTGTCTGCATCCACCACTCCAAAAATGAGATTTCTTCCATGCTCAGGGTATTCTGACTCCTCTTCCAGAGTCTCCCTGGTCCAGGGAACAGGATGTGCATTATGGCAGTGCAGTCACAGCCTAATGATAACTAGAGCCCTACTGGAGCCCTACTGCCTCTCCTGTCCACACACAAAGCACTGGCCCAAAGCCTTTCACTCGTCATACCAAAATTGGTTTTTGAGGCAGTGAATGCTGCAGCAATTACCCTATTCCTCTCATATGCACCTAGTATAAGGCAGTTCAAAACAAAAGCACCAGCCTCAAGTGCTTTCGATGAGTCTTGCCATAGTTACCTTGTTACTCTTATCAGTTTTATTTATTGATTCATTATTTTTTGCTCCAAAGTTAGAAAGTGTAGCTCCAAAGGCAGCAAGTCCCTTTGGAGCAGAGAAACCAGGATTTGGTAATGATTTGAATTTAATTACACGTTACCTTAAGCCTCTCCAAACAACAGTTTAATAACTAAGGAGAAAACAATCCAAGAGCACCAAACTGCAAAAGAAAAATAATGAAACAAAAACACCCACAATGCAAGAGAAAAATAAACACTTCACTTCTAATTCAGGAACACAGAAATAGTGAGAAAATAGAGCTGGATAGGGCCTGAAGTTCTCAAGCCATTTATCAGGTGCCTAGTCCCAGGAGAGAAATATTACTTCTGGCAGTTTTTTCTCTAATCTATTTTTAAAGGCATAAATATAAGAGGATCCACATTGTTCCTGCCTGGATCTCTTCCTGTCTTTTTCAAAATCACCTTCCAGAAGACTCCATAACCAAAATCTGAACACCCAGATCAGTGGTGTTTGGATCACCTCATCCTTCAGAAAAAAAACCCAAAAACACTGACCCAAATGACTCAAATGACAAGCATATTTAAAGCAGCTTTCAAAAAAGAAACAAAAATTCTGCTTCAAAAATTAGGAGTTTAAATAAGCTAACATGATAAGCACATAGATAATTCAGGAAAATTCCACCACAGCCAAACAGTAAAATGAAAATTGAACTGGGAACTACACAGGTGAGTAATGGAAACATAAAAATGACAGCAAGCACCTTCCACAAGGGAAGAGACTTTTTATGAAAGTGTAAGATAATTGTCTTGTAGCTGTGCTAATGTACCTATCAAAGTGACATAGTTTTATCATTTCCTACTTTAACAGAACCTAACTCACATATTAAGCCTTATCCCTCAAAAATGTTTAAAAATATATTAGGAATTCCACTACTTTTGGATTATATTGCCCTGCATTATACTGGTGTAGGCAAACAATCTACTAAGGTGAGAAAATTAGCTCTAAGATACAAAAACATTTTTTTCTGCTTTTCAAGATGCAGAAGTTACCAGTCTTGTTTTGAAGCCCAGAATGCTAACAGTTTGCTGGCCATTTCAAATCATCCTGGGTCAGTCCACAGCTGTGCAGGCACTCAGTTTCAAAGGCATCCTCCACACTTTTCAGTATGTTTCTCCAAGACGAAATTTCTTTCTGAAAGTCACAGTCAAAACATAACTGACTCTGCATTGCTGTGATCAGTTACTTGCCTTAACATTTACACAGAGAAAACAATGAAAGCAAACATCCTACCACTGCACCCAGATAAGGTAACTGTAAACTGAAAGACAGCTTGCTGAAACTAACTCTTCTAAGTGGAGTATCTCCAGTATCACCTTGAATAGCAGAAAAGCAAATTCTGGAGTTAAAATCATGAAATAATGATAATTAAACAGTAACTCAGAATAGCAAATGCCAGATGAAGTGCAATTTATGAGCTGTTTGCACGTTATGGTACTGCAAAAACAATGACCTGTACAAACTGAACAGATTCCAGCCCGAGCTTCAGGACATTACTGACACTTAAGAAAACAGTCCTTTCGGTCTTTTCAGTGTCAAACACCATTTTCACAATGCCTAATTTGTTCACATATGCAAGTGGTCCTTGAGGAAGCAAATGGCAATATTTATGTACAGAGATTTAATAAAAGAGACCAGTCACAATCTGTTCAGTTCTGAGCAGGTTAACAAAGTCATGCACCTTGTTTTCCTAACTTATACTAATTGGAACAAGTACTCTGAAACAGCACAGACACCCAATCCTAAACCTGAGTCAACCCACCACCTAATGCACTACCAGTTTAACACCATGCAGAGAAACGTCTCACTGAATTTGGAAAGACATTACCACTTCTATACCTGAGACAAATTACTGGTCTCCTTATCTGTCAGCATCATGAATGTATTTTTGATAGAAAATGCAGCTTTACACACTTAAAGGATGATGCGTCCATTTTAGGCTTGTTCATTCTCAGGTAGTTGCTTCTTCAGAGAGCAGCAGTTGAAACTTAGATGGTATGTTGTGAAGGAAGCTGATTACAATTTACACATCCATTTCAGTCTAAGATCCACCCCACCTGCCTGGCCACAAGACAGTAACTCAAAAAATCCCTTTGTTTGCTGCAGAAAGTCACAAGCTGAGAACTATAAAACCACAACATCCTGGAGAAGAAAACATCTGAGCAACAGAGTGAAAAAATGCAAGCACATGTACACTTAAGGTCTGCTGCAAACCTTGGACTGCACTTTTTGGTCTCTGCTCTGCCACTGAGCCCACTCAGCTCTTTCAGATAACATCAACAGCTGTGGAAGATCATCAAAGCAGACTGGTTTGCCCTTAATAAAGGAGATGACTGTCAGGCTCAAAACATATAAGTAACATGCAAGAGCAAATCCAGCTCAGCCAAGAGAGCTGAATCAGCTAGCACTGGAAAGGCTTGTGGCTTGTGCTGAGAACACAGAGCAAGTACATCCAAGCTGCCTTAGACTGAAACGGCAGGAAAGCATCAAAACAAAAAATGCCAGTATTATCACAGCCTGTCTTCTTCAGAATTTTATTCTAAAAGGGTAACAACAAGAGTTCCTTAGTTAAGGAAGAGATTCCTTTACAAGGAACCAAAGGCCAACATGAGCAGTGCTTGCCAAAAATACAGCAAGGGTAGACCACCAGTGTGAAGTGTTCACTCCACAAATGCCAAATTTTTAATTTAAAAAAAAAAACATTTATTACAACAGAATACTACAAAGAACTAGCTTCAATGATCAACAAATAAACCTTTACAGAATGCAAACAATGTAATTCCCAACTGTGGAGTGACAGATATCCCAAGTTTACAAACACAACATCTTTTTGTTTATGCCCACTTAAAAATAATTTCCAGTCTGCTTTATTTTCCATCAAATACAGTACACATTTATCCAAACAAAAGCATGTACATTCAATATAGAACACTTTGAGCAAAGCTACAATCTCAGTTCCCATTCACAGTATTTTTAGTGCAATGCACTAACAGGGCCAAATAGTTCTCTATCCATAAAAGTATTTTTACTCCTGATCTTGTGATCAACATTTAGATATATTTTATACAAAAAAGTATATATGAACACAAGGCACCTCCCTAAGTAAGGGAGTGAACCGATATAAAAAACATGGTATTTCATCTGATGTACAATACCTTTCAAATTGTAGCAATTTGACACAAATCACTAAACAAAATATTTTCTAAAAGGTAAAAAATAAACAAAAACAAACGAACAAACAAAAAACCCGAAACAAAACCCATGATTGCATGAAACCTGCCAAGAACTTCATAATGGTAGGCATGCAACTTTTTTACTACAATCTTGATTAGAAGATTAAAAAAAGGGTATCTAAACATTTTCCAATTACACAAAGTCAAGTGTTACCCATAGTGGTCATTTATGATTTGAGAGAAAATATATTTTGAGTATCTCCCAAACTATCCTCCCTTTTTATTACTATTTAATGAAATAAGCTAACATTATAAGTGGTTGTGCACAGATTGTCTATAATACATCAGCAAATATTCACTACCTTCATATTAACATTAGTGTGTTGATCTTTCAAAAATAAACTGAAAAAATAAACTGCAACTATCATTAAAGTGCTTGTGTATACTTTTTTTTAAAATTAAAGAATAGAGGAATGTGGATATTCTTGTAAACTTTCTAGATGTTTACAAAGTTTTCCTGTGAACCACATATGGAAACAAAATGGAGGTCCTTGAAGCAACTTAGCACAGTGAAATTCAGAATGTCCTTGAACTGGGAAATTAGTCAGCATGAACCAACTGAATTCATGGCAAATACTAAAAATTAGCAGAATTCAGCCAATAAACACTACATTGTTTGCTCTGATACATTCATTTGTAATAAATTTAAAACAGTGTATAATACAACGTTTACCAAAGTAGGATATCACATCAAAGTTTGAGCTGTCCATCAATTAGCACTGCCAGGGAGGGCCAGTATGCATGATGAATTTTCTGAAGATTTCCTAAATGAGGAAAATCCACCTTCTTCCAAAGCTGCTGCTCATTAACTTGTCTCTGGTGTACTCTTGTTCAATTTCAGGAAGTTTGTTCTATACTGGGTCAAACTACAACTACATAGAGATAACTGCTAATTTAGAACCACGTGCATTTCACTTCAACTACTTCAGTGCTTTGGGAAGTGGTACTGTCCCACAAGCAGTCAGAATGATTCTTAATATTGTAAGAAAAACAAACAGCTTATGAAAGTATTTCCTCCTTATAGTACCATTATCAAGAATTAGCAGTTCCACCAACAAACTAAAGTCCTTTTCATTCAAATGAACTTCAAACTTTCCGAACATCACTTGAACCTATCTGAAGAGAAATGGGAATAAATTAATACTTTGAGTTCACCCATATAATCCTCTTTTAAACTACACAACATAAATAATTTACAAGGTTAAATTTTCAATTCTTATTCAAAATGCATAAGTCACTCCCCCCTCTAGAATTCAGCATAATTCAGGGTTCAACTCAGTTCATTTTTGAAGTTCTGCCTAATTTGGTCAGGATTTATTAGAAAGCCAAGAAAGCACCACATCACAATTTAATATAACTAGGTGGTTATTCACTGTGAAAGCTGAACCCAAATCAAATCACCTCCCAGAAAACAGCATTTCAGAGCTGAAATACAGAACAAGGCACGTATACTTTGCTCTTTTTTTGCCAAATATGCTAGAATTATTCTGCATAAGGACGTTAAAAACTCCTAAAATTATCACTACAGTCTCTCTTCATCATAGTTTTTTGTACAATCCCCAACCTTCAGCCATCAGTTGGTCAATTTGAAACAAAAAGTGACTGCACACAAATATTTTCTTTTATAAAAGGTCCTCTAAAAATAGGCCATGGCAAGGCCTATGGAAAACTGAGTAGCTACAAATACAACCCCTCCAAGTGTAAAAAATTCCGAGAGCACCACATAAGCAAAAGTTTAAAAATTCTAGGCCAGACTTCAGTACATACCAATGCTTAAAGCAAAAACTTTGATAAGATTTGAACAATTTAAAAAACTAAATGACCAAAAGTCTCCAAACCTGGGCTTATATAAATAAGCATTAAAAGAATGGAATTCTGAATTTGGTGACTTCAAAGGTCTTTGCAGACACCTAACCCATAATGATTTTAAATCAAAGCAACTAAACAACCAAATTACATTTAAAAACCTGCTCTGTGCACTTTTGTTGACAATGTGTGGGCAATACACATTAAAATAAAAATTTAAATTAACAAATGCTAATTCCATTAAGTTCATAGAAATTTTTGTTACCAGCTTTTACTTTAGTACTTTTAGAACTTCTTCAAGTGGCCGCAGCAAAGTTAATTATACGAGTTAAGTTATTCAAACAATACAAAATTACAGTTAATTTTTAAAAAATACTACTTTAAAAATGTACTTATATTAGCTTTATTACAGCAGATGCCTTAAGACAGTTTAAAGAGTTGACTTAGTACACTTTAATCTACATTCCATCTTTCTACAATGACAAATTTAATTTTAACTCTTTTCCAAAATGCTAAAAAATAAACAAATTTGTCATCTACTTTTGCATTTTAACCACTAAACCATAAAATATATGGGAAAATATGTTTTCAGCAATAAATCAACAACAGCAAAAGAAATGCAGTGGTATTGTTGGTTTGTTTTTTTGTTTTTTTTTTTTAAAAAGACAAAACACTTTTTCTTTTTCCTCACCAGACAACAGCTTTAGATCTTGTACTTCTGCCTTTGGTTTTACTTTCTTCAGGTGAATGAGATACATTTGCTTTGTGGGTTTTCTTATGATGTTCTAGAAAAGCTTTTCTGGCAAATGCTTTCCCACATTTATTACATCGGTGCAGAGAAAAGTTTTTTGTTACTTTTACTTCAATGCCAACATCAGCTCCTTCATACTTTTTATTGGGAGAATTAGAGGTGACATCCTGTTTTGAACCAATCTGTTTTGTTTCATCCTTCTGAGAGCCTCTTTTTGTCACCTTATTTAGAACAAGATCAATTGGCTTCTTTATTGCTCTTATTTCTAAACTAGCTGTTATTTTCCCAAGGTAGCGTGGCGACTTTTTGTGAACCACGGTTATGTGTCGGATCACGTCACGCTTGCGACGCGTTTCGTAGGAGCACAGTGGACACCTGTAGTATTTAACATAAATATTATTTCCATCTGTGTGTAATTCAATGTGCTTTGTTAAATTCTGTTTAGACGTAAATTGGCGCTTACAGAGTTTACAGTAAAGCTGCTTGAAGTCAAAGCCAGCTGAAAGTTTTGGCTTCCTGGCTTTTTGCTGGCCACCTGCAGCAGATGCATTGGTTGATTTAGGGGTTGATTTAGTGGTTGATTTGCAGGTTGATTTAGTGGTAGATTTAGAGGTTGATTTAGGGTTTTCAGGGTCCTGTTTAATCTTATTTTTCTGTGCTGACGGTGTGTTCTTTTTTTCATTTGAATGATTTGTTCCCTTTAATTCATTCTGTGGAGAAAGCACAATGGAAGGGGGTGAAGGTTCTACAGAATCTGCTGGTTCAACTTGTACTTCTGTGCCATTGGTAGCATTGTTGGGTCCTTTCTCTCTTTTAAAGTTCTTTCCAGAAAGAGTTATCTTGTGAACAATTTGCATATGCCTTTTCAGCATTATCTGTGAACTATATTTCCTCTTGCACAGAAGGCATTTGCATGCACTTAAATTGTATTCAGCCTTTGAAGAGGACTTTTGTTTTCTGGTCTTGAGAGATTTTTTAGCAGAAACTGTATCCAAGAACAAAGGTTGCCCAGGCTTTGTAGCTATATCAGGAGTAATGGAATCCCTTCTTAATCCTCTATGAACTTCATCAAAATGCCTCCTTACATTGGCTTTTGTGGCAAATGATTTATAACACACAGGACAACTCCTACCTAACGCGACAAGAACATTCTTATTTCGTCCTCTTGCAGAGCACTGGTTTGGTTTCTTTTTTGTTTCTATATACTTCTTTAGTTCTTCCATCTTTTTTTTGTGTACTTTTCGAATGTGCCGGCGTACACTGCGTCTCGAATGAAATTCCTTCCTACAGAGGCAGCAAATCAATTGGTGGCCATAATCAGAATTATCCAGAGAGTCCAAGTCAGGATTTACCGCTGGTGGCTGCTCTTCAGGAGCAGATATCACCTTGTTTGTAACAGGATCAGCAGGAGGTAACTCTAGAGTATCCCCAGCTGGGACTGGGGCTGGAGCTGAAACAGTCTTGGGTTGCTCAGTGCTGGGTTCCTGGATCTGTACTGGAGCTTGATCAGGGGTATGGCTACTTTCTGTGCTCTCATCTGGGCTATCAGTCCTTGACACATATTGAAATACAGCATTTTGATTAGTTTCTATAGGTTCCAATGTAATTATATATTCTTGCTTATCTACCCTTGGATAGATTGCTTCAAGAAGGTCATTTATGGCTTGACTCTGCTTATCTTTTGTATGTGGGAGGTCTGTGAAAAGAGGAAAAGGTATTTTTTAATGATTTGGTAATTTCCAATTATTTCAATTTCAAAGTAGCTTTTAACCACTATGTGAATTAAATCTACAAATTTCCACAAATCCTCTTTTGTACTCTCTGAACACTCAAAGGCTTTAGGTAATCATTGCAAGTTGCCTTTTTATTAAAAGCCAGCATCGGAAATAACCCTCCTGGAGTGCTAGTGTGAAAGCCACCTGAACTAAATATCTGTATGACTGGAATTAAGCTAGTCTTTAAAACACTGTATCAATTGCAAGAATAACATCATTTGACTGAGCTTGTTCTGCAGGTGTGCAACTAAGCCTGAAGTATCATTAAAAACCGATTTTCCTACTGTGGGTTACAGGCACTCACAATAAAGGAACCTAATTCTGGAAATAAGCCCTTCTCTGTGAATTCTGAACCTCTGTGAATCCTTTCCAAAGAATGAAACATCTGTGTAACCTGAGCATTGCATTAAGATATAAGTAGATCATATTTTACAGGTCTCAGTAAAATTCTCCCTTTAGATGCCAAATTAGTTCAGTGCTCTAGTTCCCAGTGTGACACTCAGAGCATCCTCAATGGCACAA
This sequence comes from Zonotrichia albicollis, assembly GCF_047830755.1. NCBI lineage: Eukaryota > Metazoa > Chordata > Aves > Passeriformes > Passerellidae > Zonotrichia > Zonotrichia albicollis. The sequence goes on from NC_133822.1 coordinate 63,848,933, forward strand.
CTAGGAAACTGGGGTCCTACAGCAAAAAGGTGAGGCACTGAGATGACACAGCTCAAATTATTGTGGATAATTTTAAAGATGTGAGTCCTGGTAACAGCTAATTAAAAACCCACAGTCAGTTATTCCTTCCACACACCCAGCAATAAATGGAAAGTGCCAGTACAAAAAATAGGCGTTTTGTAGCTCCAAACCCATTTTTAACACTGAATTTTTAACAGCTTTTACAGTCAGTTTCAAATGAGCCTATCTATATAGCTTTCACCAAGAGTAAAAAAGTCTTTCCTATTTTATAGTACCTTTTAAGACTACTTCATGACTATATTGAGTGCATGGATTTTTCACCATGGTGTGCTGAACTTTGATTGCCAGCTCTTGTTCACTATCTTTTACTTATTGAAAAAACTCTCACTTAGTCCAATAACTATGCTCAATTTTATATAAAGGAAAAGTATTTATACAGTTTTATTCGGTGTGTAATATTATTCCTATTATTTGCACCTCATAGTGAACGCTGGAAGTTATTTTATTTCTGTGTTACTTGCATGCTATTTCATATTAACATATGAAAGTTAATCAGAAAGTTAAAAGAAAGCTAGAATGCCTGGAGCTGGATATTAAGTCTTTCCTCAGGGTAACCTTATTTTGCTTAGAAACTATTACATCTAAAGTCACATGCACTTCTAACCTTGCTTGGTAACTACAAGTCACCCCTTGTCACAGAGAAGCTCTGTGACTCTCTAACTGGCCAAGTTAGCTCATTTGAGGAAGGGGACAGTACCAGCTTTTTCACCTTCTCCTTACAACTGACACCATGTGAGAAAAAAAAAAATCAAAGTATATCTCTGTTCCTAATCTTTGAAATATTGAGGCAGTAAGGCATTAATCAGGAAAGAAAAATCCTCATTGCACCTATACTGATCTAGTGAAGAGATCAAGATAATTAGCTCTACAAACACTTTTGAATGCTGACACATTTCCAAATTAATCAACTTTACTCAGATTAACAAAAAGCCATCACTGGAATGAGACTATAATATATTTCTTTTTCCATAAAAAATATAGTTCTTAACTTTTTCCTCATCATTTAAGTAACTTCTTTTAATAATAAAGCTTTTTTTCCACAACAAAGATGTTGGGCTAGGCATGATCACATAGGATATGTTAAAGCAGCATATGGTGAAGTGAAGCAGGGGAAAAGAGACAGCACTATTCAAGCACAGATCCTTAAATAGAAGGGTAAACTTTTAGTCTGTGTTTCATACTGACTAAAACCAAAAGACTGCATCCATGACACAAGCACTGTATTCTCTCAGTACAGGAGGATATTGGCCCAGGTCACTTCACAGGAGCAGCCAAAATCCATCAGAGCTATTATGGCCTAAAACTGAAACACCCTGTTAGAGTCACTGCCTTCTGTAAGATGGACTTCCCAGTCCTTTGACATGCTTTTGGTATCTTTCACAGTAAAGGACAGATGGAAAAGAAAAAGGGGAAGGAATAAAAAGCATTAAGAGTGACAATTAAAAGATTAGATGTATAAACTAGCTATCTAATTATGATATTAGCGTGGCTCTTGGTTGTTAATTCATATAAAGTCATTAGTGTAGCTCCTTCAATAACATAAAAGTGATCTACATACATTATACACTACAGAAATTTAGATCCACCTCGGTTTTTTGCATTTTGTTTCAGATGTTTGCGTAAATGGTAATGAAAGATAATTTTTCAACTTCACAGAGCTTTATTAAAAATTTAAATTAATAAGACTTACTATCATCCATCTGAAGACTTGGAGGACAATAAAATTTTTTGTGAGTAATTAAATTTGGTAATCCTCTGAAGAGACTCCGGCACAATTTACACTCAAAAATGGTGTCCACGTCTCTTAACAAGATATGTTTAAGTTGTTTCGTTCCTGTAATAAAATAAATATTACACTTATGGAAGACTTTCTGTTCACTTCTTAATTCACATCATCCCATGAAAGGGGAAACATTTCAGACCACGAATAATTACAATAGCATTTTATCTTCTGTTAGTGCTACTTCATTTGTACTGAAAGTTTATGATACATGCTCCAAATTTCACTATGAACACAAGACTGGGATGAAAAAAATCCCTCAAGGATTACACACATTACAGTTTACAGAGAAAGTGCAATGATTTACAATAAAAACTAACATCTAACATTAGGAAAGAGTTCTTACTACAGTATTTGGTTGTTGCAATACAATTGCCCAATAGGAAATAATAAGCACCTAGAGCATTTAAAGAAGCCTGTAGTATTTTTTCTTTAAGGTTATCCTACAGTGCTAAGAAAACAAGACACATACAGCTATTTCACATAGAAATGGCACCTGGTAAGGCAAAAAACTAAAGGATTGAATAAACCAAAGAGAATAACTAACAGGTCAAGAAATGTTACTACCCTTAGATATCTAACCCAAGTCCAAGATGATGACACTTAGGTGATAGTAGAAATGTAGGCATATTTTCAGCCTGAAGAAAGGAAAATACATACAACTTAATCTGAAAGATCTCTATTAAAACACAGTGTGATAAAATATGCCAGCTTTCCAGACAATCACTCATTGTAAACAAAGATGGTTAGATCTAGCATTGTTGAAGTATTCCAGCTCCTGCCATGTTTTTTACTCTTCAAACTTAGTCCTTCATTTCTCATCTCATGAAAATTATGAATGTAAGGCCTAAAATTAGCAACAGATTACTAAATGATGATTACCTGCCCCAAATTAGAAAGAAGCACTAACTAACCAAATTCAGCTATTTTACTTATTTTGACTTTTCTAAAATTTAATTATTCAAAACTAATCAAACAAGGAAAAATATAATGACCTAGACCATCAATAAATAATATCAAACATCTATGAAAGAGCAGCAGCAAGACATTCTGCAAGCTGAACTACAAGGTCAAGTGTTCTGTCATCTCATCACACTTCTCTTAAGAATTCTTTTCAAAGATCAAACACACTGCAGAACTATTTTCTAAATTAAAATCTTTCAAATATTAATAATTTCATAATAGGCAATAGATCTTCAATACAAATGGGCCTTATCAAGAAAATTTATTTCTTGGTGCAGTAAGAGTACTATAAAGCTTTCTAAATCTGATTTTTAGCAAAGCACAGTATCTTCTTCAACAATTCCTTAAAAATGGTATCCAAACTTGACCATCTGAGGCTACCACAGTTTCTGTCCCCTCCATACCTTCCCAAGCCATATCCACTGCTCTTTCTTTGAGTGTTACTAACCTCACCCTCATCTGACCTGCATTTTTACAAACAGACTACCAAACTATATTTACTACTATATATACTACTATATTTAGATATAACAACAAATAAAAACTGTGCAGATTTCCTCCCAAAAGCAAGTTGTTTACATTTGCTTTTGGGAGGAAACATTTGAACTTCAACATTTGAATTTCACATATAAAGAAAATCCAGTTGAACAAAACTGAAGATGCTCCACATAGAGAAAATTCCATGAAGTTCATGCATGCTCTAGCCACAAGCCTCATTCTCAAAAAAAAAAATTCTCCATTACTACCCAGTCAAGGAACATACAGGTTCCTCATTCTCTGTCCTGTTATATTCAGTCCCTGTTCAGGACTGAAATGGTTTTTTCCAATACAAATTACTGGATTTAAGAATTACTGGATGAAATTAAAGGTTTTATGACACACTGGAGATCATACTGTATGACATGGTAGTCATTCTGGCTTCAAATCATCCTTACACATCTGTGAAACTTTTCACAGATGAGAGTAAAGAAAAATTATTGGTCCTTTTGAAATAAACTGCCGACATTCAGAAACTTCTTGAAACAGCAAAAAAAAATTTAACTTACTGAAGTCTTCTCTCTTTTTTAGTTACATTTAATTGTATATTGTGATGGTAATGCAGGTGATACCTTGTCAAATTCTGTTAATATGTGTAAATGTTGATGCTAGAATAACATCAAAGTCACAATAAATCAGTAGAGCGCACCAGTCATAAATATCTCTATCAGAAATTCCAAAATTTATGCCTCTTGCAAGCAGTTTCTTTTTTAGAAAAAAAATTCAAATTCACTTTTTATTCTTAATGCTTTGGATGACAGAAGCTTTTGATAAAATTACTTAAACAGTTATGTGCAATACTCTGTCATAAATTTCTATTCCTTTACCACAAGAATCAAATACTCTCTTTCCATAATGAAATGTTGCTTGTTCAAAACCAGCCAGTAAAATCTTTGTCTGAGTCCTCTTGCCTTCTGTCTGACCTCCCTGATGCAGGATGCAGCTGACTGATGATATCAAAGTAAGCTATCAATTTAACACCTGTCAGTGAGGATGATCTGGAAGCAGCTCAGAGACAAAGTACCTGCAACTAGTTTGTGCTGTTACCAGTAGATACTCCATTAATCTGCTTCAAGCAAAAGAAGCCTGTCATGCATCTCTGAGGCCTCAGTCAAACTAAAAAAGGTTCCTAATGAATAATCACACATCCTGTTTTTGTATTAAGTTATTGAAACGCTTGTGGACAACTTCAATACTGTGCCCATTTACAAGACTCAGACAGGACATGCATCTCATTGCACAGCAACAGTGTTTTTATACGCAACACATTTCACATACTTAAAAGATCTACAGGAAAAAAATCCAGAAATGCATAGATAGTAGCAGTAAAGAAGTTGTGAAAGTAAAAAGTTTGGTTTGCCACATCAGAAGTGTAGAAACAGCTTGAAAACACTGAAGGTTTCAATCTTCCCTGGCATGCCTCCCCAGATGCTTAGCTGTTCATTGTTATGTATTGCAACTCCCAAAATCAATCAAGGAATGCCTTAAAATTAATATTAGGAAGCAATTTACGATGTTCAAGATTTAGTTTTTTCTTCACCTCAGGAGTTTTTATTATAAACTCATTGATAATAGCAGCAGAAATGACACAAGGCAGAAGAACAAACTCAATTTTTAAGGTTTCTGAAGGATAACTATACAGCAAGATCTGTATCTTCATCACTTTCTATGAAAACCCTTATTTTCAATACCTAATTCCAAAGATCAACAAATATTTTGCAAATATGCATAAAGTCAGGTGCTGGTTATTTTAATACACTGAATAAACATAACCCTTTTAACAAGGTAATGAACTTCTTAAGGGTCAGGCATGGTTTCCTACCTGATCGAAAACACTCAATGATTTGTTGAATACCAGATTTTGATGTCTGCAGAGGCTGCTGCAATAACGGAGGATCACCAGGTTCCAACAGATGCACTGAAATATATAAAAAGATAATAAGCCATTAGAAAACACTCAGGTAATTTTTGTAATTTAGGAATCTTCCATACGTAACAGTAAACTAGTTAAAAAGAACAGCTAGGACCATAGTAAAAGTAGCCTTACTCTAAAATTTTCAATTATATTGAATTAAAAAACAGTCAACAGTGAATTTTCCAGCTATGATACCTTCTGACAATTTGCTGTCATTTTGATCACTTTTTTGTCTGTATTCAAAGCTACATGTAACAAAACCTAAAAACATAAATATATAAAACCAAATTAACTCAGTAGAAATATCTCTAAATTAAAGGAATTCCCCAGAACAATCTACTTGACTCCCATTGTTAAAACCAAGTAACATGTACAAAAGAGCACTATCAAATAGTAATTTAATAATAAATTATTAATTTATTACCAGCATTACCAAATACTTCACAGCACACCACATGACTTCAATGTTGCCAGTATGCACCTAAACACTGAAGCCAAATTTAAAGTAGCAATGATCAGGAAAAAAGCACAAGCATAGCTACATAGCATATACAAAAAAAACCTAGCACAGTATTTTTAACCAGGAAAGCTGCATTCAATAAACCCTTCAGGCTCAAATAAACTGCTGATGTTTCTTTCCATATCATCTTTGTTGGAATGTTGGGGGACACAAGACAGATGATGGACTTTGGACCTGGTTAATATAAGAGATTTGTTAACAGGATGCCTTGGCAAAAGCAAACAGAACTTTGAAAATTAGACCTAGATTGCAAGAAGATTAAATCAAACAGGTTTACAGGGTAAAGAAAATCCCATAAAACTCTGCAAGCAAGAGATGCTGATATATGCATAAGTTTGTGTATGTGAATTTAACCTAATCATTGTAGTACACATTACTGTCTCCCTGAAATAGTATAGAAGTGTTTGTATCTCACAATAAAATCAGATTCTGGTCACCAAATCAGTCTCCCTGGCTCTCTCCATCGCCGACGCATATTCTCTGCAAAGGCTATTGAAACTAAAACATATCTTAATCAGATTCTTTAGCAATTCCAATATGCAGTATTTATGCACATGAAAATTAATGGCACTCCATTGCTGTATATAGATATGGCAATTAAGCCTTGCCCAGAGGGAACCCAGATTTACAGGAATAAGAACACTTCTTGAAGCATGTGTTGCAAAATCATTAGTTAGGTCTCATTTTATATTTCTTATTGACTAAACAGCCAACCTTGATTTCATAAACTGGCTCCCACCTTGAACATTTGGTTTGATTTTAACCCCATTGTAAGGTTTTAATTTCTAAATGTAGCACTAAGATCTCTAAGAAATTAATTTTTAATAAAGGCCAATTGAGGCATAGTATGAAACAAGAGATAATAAGTGCAAAAAGACTAAACAAATTATGACTGGAACGTTGTGCTAAAAGGTTATAAATTAATTCTAACTGAATAGAACATCAGAAAACAAAGCACTGTAAAAAAGGACAACAGAATGAACATTCCACCCAAGTATTCTGGTCCCATAATATACTGTTATAAATATACACACATAACAACCATGACGACTCAGCTAATCATTTGGGGATCTCCAACACAATGGCATATTGTATTCTACTAACCTAATCCCTACATTTCAAAATAAAACATTTTGGTTTGTATATAGCCTCTAATATGCATGTACAACACCAACTGACAGAAACAGGAGTAACACAGGTAAAGAAGACCTAACACATCATTTGTCAGGCAAGAAAAATATTTTTGTGTTTTTAAAGCATTAGAACAACACAAAACCATTTCATCATCAACACAAAGAAATATTTCTACTAACTGAACAATATCTACTCTCAAATTACATTTCACTAAAGGGGCATAATCAAAGTCACTGTGCTCACATCTTTATCTGTTAATTCCCCAAACTGATGCCTCTCTTCTCAAAACAGAAGTGAAAGCATCCAAATTGCACCTTTCTTTCAAAAACATAAGTGAAAGCATCCAAATAAATGCCACAACAAGGCAAAAAGAAACCAAATAGCCTTTAAAAATACCAATTATAACAATAAGCAGAATAATTTCAAAAGCATCTAACAGGTTGGCTGAACCTTCAAAATATTCATTAGTTTCCAGTTATGACATCTTTCACATCACTCGGGCATGGAATGTGAAGAGTTGTTGTAGGTGAGGTTTTTCACCTCTGAGACTAAGATTTTCAATTTCACCAGAGTTTACTAGAGAGGACAGAATAAAAATATAAACAAGTGCAAATGATTGCCAGAAACACCATTTTACAAAAAAAAAACAAAACAACAACTGAGAACACTGCACTTTTTGGAAACAAAATGATGAGCTGTTTTACACATGCTCTTGACTTCCTCTGCTCACTTCATAAAACGCCCATGTGGTGGCCTGAGGATTATCCCACGTGCAGGAACTAAAATAGTCTCTTCCTGAAATGATTTTAAGGTGATAGTTCATGGATACAAAAAAAAAAAAAAACACATTTCCAAAATTCAAATTCAAAATTCAGAGACTTTCTATACCTAGAGCTGACACTCGTGATATACATTCGCATTCTCACAAGAGTTTCTGCAAGCTTTTCATGAAGGAGACATGCAAAACAGCCCAAGCATCACACACCACCATACCTGGTTCACAGCATCCATGGTGATGGTGGTCAGTCTGACAACACTTGTCCCTTAGAGGCATTTTCCGTGCGCAAGACCTACTTTCCTTCTACATCCAGCAGCTCGTTTCTGCTAAAATAAGCAAATTAGCGGTCACCGCCGAAGCGCAAGGGGCTCAGGAGCGCGCCATCCCCGCACTTCCTACGGCCGGGCAGGCCGGAGCAGCGGCACCCCTAGCGCAGGAGAAAGTCCCATTGTTTTCGGCAGGTCTCACGACGCCCTCTGCAACGGCGGCGGCGAGCACGGCCCCGCTCCCGCCCCGCCGCCACCTGCGCCTTGGCCGCGGGCAGAGCCCCAGGCCGCCGCCCTGCCCGCTCAGCCCGGCCCGGCCCGGCCGCACGGCCCCGCGCCCCCTCCATGGTGGCCCCGCCGCGCTCCATCCCCACCTCGCAGCCTCGTCCCGCAGCCCCGCGGTGGGACGGCGTCCCTGGGGTCCCGTAGGGAGAGCCGCGCTCCCGGCACCTGGGGCAGCCGCGCTCCCGCCGCCGGGCCGGGCGCTCCACGGCGCTGCCGGAGCCGGAGCCGCAGCGGGGCGCGCCCGCCACGCGCGGCCGGGCGGGAGGGGCGCGCGGCCGCAGGTGACAGCGGGCGCCGACGCCGGGACGGGGCGGGCGCGACGGGCGGGCGCCGCGGGCCGGCCCTACCTGGAGAGGACGGGCGGCTTCTCTCTTCCCGAATTAAACTTTATTCGCCCCTGTCCCGCCAGAGCGGCGGCCGCTGACCCCGGAGCCGGATGGGCACGGGGGCAGGAAGTGACTGCGGTCCTGGCGGCGAGAGCCCGCGCAGTGCGCAGGCGCCGCTCCCCGGCCTGGCCGCACAGGTGCCGGGCGGCGGGGGCGGCCCGGCTCGCGGGGCTGTGGCGGGGCGCGGGAGGACCCCCGGGCGGGCTGAGGCGCAGCGCCGGGCACGGGACCGAGCCGCCGGCGGGAACCCGCGCTGTCTTTGTCCCGGCGGGGAGAAAGGCCTGCGCTGACCGCCCGTGCATCCTTGGCGCACCGGTGCCGGGACGCACGTGGGAGCAGCCAACATCCCTGGAGCTGGCATTTCTGCCCCCTTGCTGCCTGGTCTGCGCCCTTACAGTGTGAAAAAATATGAACTGTTATAAACAAAAAATCTGCCAATATTTTTTGTGAGAAAAGAGTTATAAAGACTAGTCAGACCAGAGTTGCTGCTGGGGTGCTGCTTGTCTGTTATGATAATTACAAGTCGTTGTCGTTAATAACTCTTATTTTGTATCAATAAAGGCCCTGCCCAGGGCTGGGTCGAAAGCTCTTCTCCGAGACAGTGAAGGGCATAGACCTCCCCAGACAGTGAGGAGAAAAGACCAAACGTAGGAGGGGGGGACATGCAAAATAACCCCAAGACCAGCATGCCATGAGAAGCTACTGCTCCGAGTTTGCTAAAAAGACCCCCAAACAACGAGCCAATACAGAGTTGGGAAATTAGAGTGATGTCTAAACGTGAGGAACGGAGTGCTGAGCCTGCGGAGATGCTGGAGACCTTCGTGGCCTCACCCTGAGCTTGGGAGTCGTCCCGAAGCCAGGAGCTGGAGGGGGGGGAGGCTGCGAAGTTGAAAACCCGGGATCATGCCCAAGGCCCCCATGAGTATTGGACCTCCAATTCTGCCCCTATTGAACAAAGCTGCCCATATCTTCCTCCTCCGAGTCACCCTGGGAGAGACGATGGAGACTGCAGACCCGTCCAACTGCCCAATCTTGAGCTGATCACTTTTAATAAAGGCATTTAAAGGAGAAAAAGTCTCCTGCCTTATTTATTTCATGAACCAAACCACTAATAGACCTACCAAAGAAAAGTGTAGGTTAATGTTTTGAACACTTGAAGGAAAAACTCGTATTTTGAAAGATAATTGTGTGATGTCTATGCCAAATATCGGCCACAGGACGTCGGTGCAGTGCAGTGGGTGGCAGGGCAGCTGGTGTCTCCAGACACGTTTCCACAGAGGCCTGTGCTGCCTTAGTGCACTTCTGTGGGCACCTCGGGTTGTTGAGTAGGTGATACTTGACTTTTGCCAAAGGAAAGGTAAGATTAAGTCTTCATACACCTAACCAACAACTTCTGCTGTTGGAGAAAAAGCTGTAAGATAATGTCAGGAATAAGCACATCATCGCAAGAAAAAATACTTGGTGATGGTACTAACACAAAAACAATCTGTGAAGCTTTGGCTTGTAATAACATTACTTAATGGAGATAGGACTGATGGTTTGAGACAAAATTCCAAGTCACATTACAGTCAGTGTGACAGTAAGATGTCTCACACTTTCTCAAGTCAGCCATGGAGAGACCTTACCATCTGTGGCCATCAACTTGTGCACAACAATGTCTTCTTTAAAATATGGACATTAGTTTAATCAATACATCTTTTTCCAAAGCAACATGAGACCAAATTCATCTTTTTCCAAAGCAACATGAGACCAAATTCAAACTCCATCAGTTGCATTTGGATTTTGGTTAAAAAACTGGAAACCCCTTAAGTGTCAGAGAATAGTTCAAACAGCTGAGTAGGCCAAATAGCATCTTAACTCTGAGGTAGAGCAGAACTCAGTTGAAACCTTTGTGTCAGACAGCCCAACACAGGTCATTGTGTATGTCCAGAGGTGCTCTCACCTTGAGTTTAGCTCCATCCTGAGCTCTGCTGTGTTTTAGACACACAGCGGAAGAGGCATAATCTCTACCAGCTGTGTTCAGCCTGTGTAGAGAGCACTTGGATAAAACTGTAAGGCTCATGGGTAACAAAGTGCAATGAACACAGCTGTCAGCTCTAGTTCTGCACAACAGCCTGCTTACTGACTGTTGTACTTGCATGAGAAGTATTGAACTTAGAGAATTAATATTCCCCACCTCCCAGGAGACATGGGAGTCAGGCTCAGAAATGATCTTACATTTTCACTGATGACACTACACTACGAATATTGAAATAATAGGGTTAATAGCAGTTTAACTTTGCATCTTGGACATTTACTATGAGCATTGGTAGCCATGGCACCAATACAATTTTACTGAGTGATCAAAAAGTAAGAAAGGAAAAATCAACCAGCAAATCATAATCCAGCAATGGAAATCTAGAGTCTTTTGGCTGTATTTGGGTTTCTGTGTTTAGCCACTCTCAGGATTTTTTCCTTCCTCTAATCCAATATATTATGCCTACGTGGCAAGATTTTGCTAGTGACTGGCCTGTAAGAGTGGCTTGTCTGAGAAGCTTCTGGAAGCTTCCCTCATGTGGCCGAGCTAATGCCGACCAGCTCCAAGATAGACCCACCACTGGTCAAGGCTGAGTGAGTCAATGATGGTAATAATGCCTCTGTGATGAGATGTTTAAGAAAAAAAGTTACTGCACAGAAGTAATTCTGGCCAGAGAAGAGAGGAGTGAGAATATGTGAGAAACAGCCCTGCAGACACCAAGGTCAGTGAAGGAAGATGGGGAGGCAGGAGGTGCTCCAGGCCCCAGAGCTGGGATTCCCCTGGGGCAGCCCATGGGGAGGCAGCTGTGCCCCGGCAGCCCAGGGAGGAGCAGGGGGAGCAGAGATCCACCTGCAGCCCTGGAGGAGCCCAGCCCAGAGCAGGTGGGTGCCCAAAGGAGGCTGTGACCCTGTGGGAAGCTCACCCTGGCAGGTTCCTGTCAGGACATGTGGCCTGTGGAGAAAGGAGCCCACGCTAGAGCAGGTTTGCCAGCAGGACCTGTGATCCTATGGGGGACTCATGCTGGAACAAGTTTGTTCCTGAAGGATTTCTCCTCCGTTGAAAAAAGGACTCATGCTGAAGCAGTTCATGAAGAACTGCAGCCTGTGGGAAGGACTCCTCTCCCTGAGGAGGAAGCAGCAGCAGAAATAATGTGATGAACTGACCATAACAATATTAACCACCTGTCCCTGTGCACCACTCCTGGGGAGTAGGTAAAGATTTGGGAAGAGAGTTAATCCCTGGAAGGAGGAAAAAGTAGGGAAAATGTGGTTTCAACATTTAATTTTACTTCTCATTATGCTACTCTGATTTTGATTGTGTTCAATTGATTTCTCCAAGCTGGGTCTGTTTTGCCCGTGACACTGACAGATCTCTCCCCATCCTTACTTCAACTCATGAGATTTCATTATTTTTCCCCTCCCCTGTGCAGTTGAGGAGGGAAAGGATAGAGCAGCTTTAGAGGGCAACTGGCATCCAGACAGTGCCAATGGCCATTCTTTCTTGTCCTTTTCCTATTCATCTTCAAAAAAGTGAGAAGTTCCTCCTTCTTAATAACCCTCCATTCAGTGAAGCATTGGGATTATGTCCTCTTAATATTCTCTTCAGGATGAAGTTCCTTTTGCCTCTCCCTCTGTCACATGCTCCAACCCCTGGAACTACCTTCTTCTGGATACTTTTAATCTTCTAAGTATTCCTTTCCTACTTAGTAGCCCAAACTGGACACAGTGCTGCAGATGTGGCTTCAGGAAGGGCGAGTAGAGAATAATCATCTCCCTTAACCCACGGTGATGGTGATGTGGCACACTATAGTGGTAAGTCTTAATTACCTCAAAGTTGCAGTATTGACACTCATTTCACTGTTTGACTGGGACCCACAGGTTCTTTTTGCAGAGCTGTTGTCTCTGTCAGTCAGTCAGCCTATACCAACACTAGGTAGTTTTTGCCCTAGGTGCAAGGCTTTGTCCTGTCTGTTCATTCTCCAGCTTGTTCAAGGTGTCCTCACAGAGCAACCCTGTCCTCCAGTATGTCAGACACTCCCTCATTTCAGCCACTCATTTCATCATAAAATGCCATGACATGGGTTATACAAAATGTGCCTTTCTGCCTTCCCCCTCTCCAATTTTAGAAATTCCAACTAAGGTCAAGCTCTCTATTGCTGTATTTTTTGGGAGATGGAAGTGCATATTTTTGGAAGATGGCCAAACAGCAACTGAATCCTTTTCTATCTTAAACACATTTTCATAACTTTTGTGTTCCATAACTTTTTGTGAACTTTGTGTTCTTAACTTAAGGAAGACCTTAAATGGTCACTGTTGCATGAATGTGTAAATCTTGGTAATTTAGCTGACGTTGTAACCTCGTTGTGGGTGGAGGGCCCTAATCTGTGTATAGCTGTTTAATTCCTCACGTAGTTTACAATGGAACTAATTAGTAACAAGGGCAAACAACCACACCCAAATTTTGACCAGTCAGCCAGACATGTGCAAGGCTCTCTGGGACTGATAAAAGCTGCCAGCACAGATCAGGTAGTTCCATCTGACCCAGCAGAAGGTGCCTTCAGGAGGGCGCTTGCAGGGTGGAGCCCTTTCAGCCAGTAGCCAGCCATTGAATATGAGAAATTTGGATCAGGGTAGGAAAGATTTCAGTACAGCTCACTTCACAATACAGTGCTGCAGTTGTTCATCCACGAGGTTAAACTAATTGGTACTTAGATCCAATTTGAGTTTCATTATGTGTAAAAACAACAAGCATATGATGTTGTCTGACTTTGAAAAATAGAATATTCTTCTGTAAAATAGGAACAGTAATTGAAATTTATAATAACACTCTTTTTGTCTTATATATATAAGATTCAATGAAAATGAAAAAGATTTATAGAACAATACATTATTCTTCATACAATCCATAATTAACTTGTATCCAGGGAATATGGAAATTCACAGTGAAACCAGATACAATGTGAAATGTACAGGATGCATTTGCATATAGCAAAAGTAAGGATGAAAATATTTCTGATGCATTTCATGTAAATTCTAGGCACAAAATATATAATTAGGGGAGGGGGTTTGAGTTCAGCTTTCGTTCTCTGGCCAATGTTTTCAACATAACCAGCAGATTTTGAAGCAGAATCTTTATTTATTCATTGTCTTCTAGAAGACATGGAACTGGTGAGAAGTTTTGAACTAAGTCTTCTGTTACAACTTGATGATCAAATTATTTTTTAATTGTTTCTGGATTGTGAATATGGCTTTGAAAAATGCAAAATTCAGAACAATTTCTCTTAGTTACTGAATTGTGCTTTCAAAATACATGAAGTATTCTAGCAAGGGAGGTATATTTTGGTAGAGGATATTGAAGTTTTGTCTCAAACAGTTGTGATAGTAGGTTTAGTATCCACTGAGAGGTTTTGTCTTGCCAAAGGACTGGCAGTAACACCTGCTGAGATGCCTTGCCATCTGTTTATACATCTAAGAGCTGTAAGATTTGATTACTAAACTTTTCCTCATATGCTATGACCACTAACATTTTTTCTGTGTTTGGGATGCATTTTGGATGAAGCACCTGGCTTCACAGTCATTTTTCCTAGGAGAAAATAATTGTAAGTTGAAATGAATTAATGCTGCAATGCTGCACTGAACAGTTCATTTTTGCAGAGGTGAAGGTAAAGTTGCATTAACCCTGAAGGATCTCATCTGTAATATGTGCTAATCAAGAAGTATCACAAATCATAGTCACAAAGTGTTTCACTGCAAATACAGATATTCCAGCATTCCTTAATATATCACTCTTAGTCTATTTATTCACTTCATGTGGCTTCATGTAATGTCCTTGCTGTGTCTCATGAAAACTGTATATTCAGAAACTCCATATTAAACAAATTATGTTTAATTTGTTACAACTTTTAATAATTAGAAGCCTGAGAGAAATTCAGACTCCTTCAAGGGCAGAGAGACCTCAATGAATTAGAAAGATGGATAATCACCAACTGTATGAAGTTTAGCAAGCACAAGTGCCAGAATCTGCACCTGAGACAGGGCAGTTCTGGTTGTGTGTATGGGCTGGGGAGCAGGAGGCTGGAAAGCAGCACCATAGAAAGGGGCCTGGTCAATGCAAGCTGGATGAGCCAGCAGTGCCCTGGCAGCCAGGAGGGCCAGCCCTGTCCTGGGGTGCCTCAGGCACAGCATCACCAGCTGGGCAAGGGAGGGGATTGTCCTGCTCTGCTCTGAGCTGGGGCAGCCTCACCTCAAGTGCTGGGGCAGTTTTAGGCACCACATTTTAAAAATCTGCTGATTTATCAGAGAGCATCTAAAAGGGGATCACAAGGATGATGAAGGTTCTGATAGGGGATCCAGATGAGGAGCTGCTGAGATCTCTTGGTCTGTTCACCCTGGAGGAGACTGAGGGGAGTCCTCATTGTGGTCTTCAACAACCTCACGAGGGGAAGTGGAGGGACAGACAGATCTCTTGACTCTTGTAAGTCGTGAACAGGACTTGGGAGAATGGCATGAAACTGAGTTGGAGATTTTAGTTGGATATCAGGAAAATTTTTCACCAAGAGGGTGGTCAGGCACTGAAACAGGCTCCCTTGGGAAATGGTCACAACCCCAACACTGACAGTTCAGGAGGTGCTTGGCCAAACTCTCCTGCAGATGGTGTGATTCTTGGGGTGTCCTATGCAGAGACAGGACTTACACTCAATCAACCTCATGGGTCCCTTCCAACTCAGCATATTCTATGATTTGAGCACATTAAGACTCCTATGTTGGAGTCTCTGAGCATGATGGCCAAATGGGTAGAACACTTGCCAAGGAAGTAGAATACCTTGATTTCAAATTCCTATACTACAAATTAGAGACCCCTTTTAAGCACAAGGCACAGTTAAATCAGGAATTCAAGAGCTGTGGAACTGTAGAGACAATTAACAAAAACAGCCTGATTCTACTGAGAGTGAGCTTAACTTGAGGAAGGGGAAAACAATATTGACTTCTGGTTGCAATTCCCAATGTTGCTTATTTGTTTCTATCCAAAGATGTATTAATGGGAAATGAATAAACTAATCTTTAGAGCATAGATATGTTTAACTTTCAAGTAAAGGTGAGATCACTCAGAGAGTTCTATATTGCTTTTCCCTGTATCAGTCACCTCAAAAAAAGTACATTATAAGTTTTCTATGAAAAATAAAATTATAATATATTATAATTTACAAATGAAATTATATGAGCTGGTTATCATGATATGATTTTATAATCCAATGCAATTTGCTTACAGTATTTAAACTGTGCATACTTATAGGCCTCATGTTTTTGCTGAAATCTTAAAATTCAATTCAGTTATATTTGCATCAAATCTACATTTGCATAATTGCAATGTTTACACTATTCTTATACCTTAGCCTTGACAGTATCTTACAGAAAATCCCTGGGCTAGAATAATTCTGAATCTTAGTCAATGTGTATTCCAATCTAACAAGAACTTGCATTTTCATGCTCTGTTCCCCAATTAACATAAAGCTTCATTACCCTTTTGGGATAGAAAAAACCCTGCTATGTGTATTGTCTTACCCATAATTCATTTATTTACAAAGTTATTAAAACTCATAATTAATTAGACTTCTCATGAGGTCTAATTCCCTTCTGTGCTTTCTGGTGCATGACTATAAAGTTTAGCAAGGGGAACAATTTGCATTGCATCTTTCCCCTGGAGGTCCTTGTCATCATTTGATCATGGATTCAACCTATTCTGTTGTTTTCCCTTTACACCCTTCTGCTTTCATTCCTGGTTGCACAGTGACACAGCTTCACACAGAGGCAGGAAAAAAATTCTGGCCTAAAAGTATTTAGCTTGTGATTACAGCAGTTCTGTGGAAAGGATGAGCTGGTGTTCAGCCATCAGCAAGGCTGCTTGGGGGCTGGAATCCAGCCTGCCCATCTCAGTGCTGCACCTTCTGACAGTGGGTTCTGGCAGGACAGGTGGAGAGCATACAGAGCAAATCCTCTGTTTGAGAAAAGGTCTGTGCAGCTGGAAACAACTGAGGTGACAAGAAGTGACCATTGTAATGCCCCAAGAAGACATGCTGCAGCATGAGGTCAATGCAGTCAGTAACCCAGTCCTACAAGAGACAGGGAGGAAGAGGCCTAACTGAATTGATGATTTAATTTGGATACTTGTGCTGTTGGGAAGTCAAATTCAACTAGCCAAGAAGTTCAAGTATTCTTTCCTCCTCACAGATCACTCACAAGTACTGCATGACTTGCCACTTTAAAATAATTTGTCTTGCTTACCTTTCCTTAAGAAAGGCATTATTCTGTGTAAATAGTCTCATTTTTTTGCTTATCTGCCTGGCTGGGTTAAAAAAAAGTATGCTTCTGACAGGACAGGTAGTTTACTTAACAAAAGAAATAATCTAGTAAACTATATTAGGAAAAATGAAGGACTTGCTTACAGTATTTTATAATGAATTTGCATCTTCTTACCGCATTCAGTTTTCTTCCAGTCCAGTGATTTTTTTCCTGTACACTCTTCCTGTAGAGTGAACATAAAGTTAATTTAATTCATGTTCTCATCCCTGATTAATCTGATTAATACAAAACACATACAGATATGCAACAAAATGAGCTTCATGCTTTCAGAAATCATTGAATTGAGGCATATATATTCTAAGGCTTTGTGATGTGCACTAGGAAATGGAGGATAATGCGTCTGGATAAGCAAATTGAGGCCAAATGCAGACCTGGTCTAGCGTGCTGATTCACAAGGTGATCATGGTCTCTACCAAATAATGTATTTAAAACCTTTTCCTAATTATGAATCTAGTGAAGTTTAAAATAAACTGTTTCCAGCTGTGTCTTTCCTATATAGGAGGTGGCAAAGGATCTAGACTGTTGAAGACAGAAGAGAGGGGTGCAAAGAGAAGGTGTAAGGATTTCTAAGTCTTTCAGAGGAAAATATAAAGGACCATGTTTCTAAATTTACCTCAAAATTTCCAGATGAGGGGAAAGCCCTGCAGAAAAGTGGACAAGGACTTCTGTTTCTACCATTTGTACATATGTGGTGTATATCCACACACAGTTGTGTGGATGCAGCATGGAGAGGGATGGGAAGCAGTAGAGTAAGAGAGGTGAGAGAAATAGAAAAGTGAAAGAAATATATCTGAAAGGAGACTTAGACAAGGAAAGGGAGAATGAGATTGATGAGAAGAGGGGAGAAAGAAGGCCCAGGAAACATTCAGAATGAAAGGATGCAGTAAGGTGCAGTAGCTTAAAAGTAATGCAGGCAAGACTGAGAGCAAGAAGCATAGCAGAAAAGGGGAGGAGAAGTAGGAAGTCAAGAAAGAAAGAACAGGCAGTAGAATTCATTAAGCCAAGTTTCCTGGGGTTCTATGACTTGCAATGAGATTATCTTCTCTTTGCTGACCATATTCTTAGGTTTTGTATTAAAAGCAAGGAAGCATGAAAATAAACATCTAGGTCCTGGGTCTAATCAGAGCAGAAGTGCTTAGAAAATCCAGAAATAAGAGCATTTCTACTCAAAAAGAAGCAACTGTTTTTGTAAGTTCTTTTATATATATGTCTGTATGAAAATCAAGTCCTATATTGCAGGGCAATAGGAAACTTTCAAATTTAGAGATATTAAGATTCCGGCAGCAAACTTGCAAGACATTACTCAACATCAAGGAACATATGCAAACAGTTCAAGATGTCTGAAGACAAGCCATGAAAAGAAAAGAAAACAAAACAAAAAAAAAGCTGAATTCCAGAAATAATACTATCAAAAGTACAAAGAACAAGTATTTGTAGAAATGCACTCTACAATTAATCCAATCAACTTAAGATTACTGTTTCATATAAAGGACCACAGATGATAAATCACAGAATGAAGTGAAAGAAAAATGAAAGTTTCATGGCCTAGAGAAAACTGGTGATAGGCAGCTAATGAGCTAGTCTCCATTCTCTGAGGCAGAGAAAATCCATGTAAATGAATTGTGGTGCTGCTCTGCCTTTAGTGGGAGACTGATTGGGTTTCTACACTCTGCCTGGCTCTACTCAGTTTGTGGGAATGTTGTAACACTGAGACCTTGAGCACTGTCAAAATCAGTTGAAATTTTCAAGAAGGTTCCAAAGCTTATTGCAAGATTTACACTGAGATAATGCGCGACAGAGTAAATTTTGCTTCCTTAGGAAGGGAAGTAAAACCTGTAGAAAAGCAAAAAGAGATTGATAGGCTGTTGATTGCCACTACATTAAAGCTAAATGCAGTTTACATTCGTGCTGCAAATGAGATTTCCTTCTTGGATGGCAGAATATAACATGCCTAATTTGGACTATAAGTCCAAAATAAAGGACACATTCATCAAAATAAAGTCAATGACAGTAAACTAAGGGTACAAATGGGAAGTTCAATCACAACACAATTAACTAAAGGTACAAATTGGGAGATACAAAGCACAACACAATTCTGGGTAAAAGAAAATGTGCAGTAAATGTGACAGACATGGTTGTGACACAAGGCTGCTCCTATTTCAGTGCTCAAAGTCTGTGAATGAGTAAGGAAAATATGCATTAAAAGATCAGGAATCGGAAGATTGGTAAGTGATCACATAAATAGTATTCAGTATATTGCCATAAATACTATTCAGCAATAAAAGAGAGCAGTTATATCAGTGTGAATATATTTCAACAATCTCCATACA
This sequence comes from Zonotrichia albicollis, assembly GCF_047830755.1. NCBI lineage: Eukaryota > Metazoa > Chordata > Aves > Passeriformes > Passerellidae > Zonotrichia > Zonotrichia albicollis. Next base: position 63,868,284 of record NC_133822.1, read on the forward strand.
AGTTGAATATGGATGGCAATGACAAATAGTCCCAAGGAATCAATCTCAAACAGAGAATCAGTCCCTGTAATGAGCAGGACTGATCTGCTCTTGACACTGACCTACTGGGTTTCTCTTCCACATTTTGACAGTACTTGAGTGAATGAAATTTTTGCTAGTGAAACTGATCTGAACTGAGGTAGGCAGAGGATATTTTGGCACAAGATATTTTGTCAATCATGACTCTTGTTAAAACTTCTTATCCCGCAACTTCTACTAATTGTATTTTTTAATGTGTTAAAGAAAAAGTTGATGAGCAAATCACCATTTTTCATTCAGCTTGGCAATCTTTTCTGTTATTTCCTTCAAGCTAACTTAGTTTGTGCTGCTTAATTGGCCACTCAAAGGATACTTTCCAAGCACCATGCCAGCTGCCTCTCAGGTGAATTAATTCTGTCATTTACTTTGCTTATAACATACCTCATTGAACTACTGCAGAGTTAATAATCATACAGTATTAAGCAGTGTAGATATTACAGAATGGTTCTGAAAATCATATTAATTTGGTTTTATGACTAGTCTGGTAAACATTTTTGTCTTACAGTTTTTACTGTTCCATAGACTATGTAGGACAGACTTCATCACAGACAGCTAGTGAGTTCAGTGTGTTGTGTGCAAAGGAATAAGCTACAGCCCATAGAGGGTTGTGGTAGCCCTGGGCTATTGCACAGCAAAAGAATAGTTGTTAATTCATTATTGATGTTAACTCGTTCTGTACTATAAGATATAAGCATTGGACTAGGGTAAACTGACTATTTGTATTTTTAAAAAGAGGAAAAAGGCAAGAGAAGAATTTAACAAGCCTGACAGTTTACCTTTGGTCCCTCCAGATAATGAAGCAAGTAGTGAAAGACACTATTATTAAGCATTTATAAGATAAAAGGGGTATATAAAAGCCAACTTATGCCTGCTGAGTACTAATATTAACAGGTCATCTAATTTCCTTCTAAATGAGTAATAGGCCTCAAGAAACCAAGGAGTGGAATCTAGCAGGATTTCAGGAAGGCTTTAGAACAAACTATTTAAATTAACCATCATAAGTAACAAGGACAAGATAGTCAACAACCCAGAGCTGTAAAGAAATCCAAACATGAAAGGAAGTGTACTATTGATATATATAACCTGTGGCTTAAATCAGTCTCTCAGACCTCCAGTGGTCTGGACAATTAAAAAATGCTACACCAAGCTTAAAACCGGCTCCAAGAGAAATACTGGATACTGCTGGCTCATCAATATTTTCAATCAGTTTTCTTTCTACTTAATTAAATATTACACAAGTAGATACATAGATAAGTGCAAGGTGCTGACAGACAAGCAGCAGAATTTCTTTTTGGGAGTCATGCTTTACCATCTGCTAGAGATCTCTGAAGGAAATACCTGTCATCTGTTTAATATTTTTTTCATAGATATCCTTATCCAAGGTGCCTAAATAACTAAATAATATACAATGTGATGCATAAGACATAATAATAATAAGGTTAAATAATCAGGCATTACAATGAGAAGAAACTATGAGAGGAGATCCCCCTAAGAATTGGAGTTAGAATATTTGGTGTGTAAAATAGTCATAACCATATGGAAAAGGAGGGAATTGTGAAAGAACAAAATTTCCAGATGATGATGTATTATGCATACTAGACAAACATGAAACTGACTGGAAATAAATCCAAAGAGATCACAAAATACTGAAAGTCTGATCAGTAAAACAACCAAATACAATTGTGACAACTGTAATGACATGTACATGAGGTAAAAAAAACCATAATTATAAATGTATAACAGCTGCCTCAAAGTGTGGCATCTATTATCTTTTAGATAGAGATCTGAAACCACTGGAGGTGGGAAAAAACAATAAAGAGAATGTTAGAATTTACTAGGTATAAGGAGACAAAAACAAACAATCCCATTTATCACTGTCAACTCATTCTGGTCCTCCTTTTAAACACTTGATAAGGTGTTTTGAAAAGAGATGTTAGAGAATATTTTAAAAATACTATAAAAGAGGGACAGTCACTGAGAAGAGCAGCAGCTTCTGTACAAAAGACAAGAAAAAGTGCGAAGACTTTCCATGCTTGGAGAAGATAGAGAGGGATATGGTATAGAGCTAGAAAATTGTAAATGGTTTGAATAAGATGGATAAGAAGTGTTTATTAATTATTTCTAAGCTCACAAAAACTATCAAGCCCTTAAGGAAATTATCAGGGAGCAACGTCAACATTACAACATTTTAGTATATTACATAAGTAAGTTGTGGGTCTCATTGTCACAGAATACTTTGGAAAGTAAAAGGAGAAATGAGTTCCAAAAGTGAAGGATTGATGGATAAATGGATCAAAGCAAAGTCCATTTGTAGCTCTAAAATATTGTGGCCTTCAGTCCAGGAAGCTCTTTAACTGAGAAGACATAACAGGTAGGAGCACTGTTACGTTTTTCTTGGCAGTTTTGCACTCTGGATTCAGCTTTGAATGTGGTTGTGGGTTGCACCGCCTTTCAGACAAGCACAAAGGAGCACAGATTCTTATGAAATGCTTGTGATATTCTACACAGAAGTTCTGCAGAAAAGGTTCTTGGGGATATAGAATATGCCAAGCAGAGCAAGTGTCAGAAATGACAGAGAGAAAATGGAAAGTGTCAAATGGTGAAATAAAGACATGAATTTGAAGGAAAATTTCTCTTCAGTTCAACTCTGGTAAATCACTTGCTGGAAAACTTGCCAGGTTTTGGGATTGTGTTTCAAGCAAAATTATCAAGAAAAAAATCTATAAGCATCCAAGGAATATGACCTATAAGAAACGTGAAAAGCATTGTAGATATTTAATTTTTTCAATATGTATTAGGTAAAATCAAAGAAGGAAGAAAAATTGTTTAGTAGGTCATAAAACAAAGAATAAAACACAGAAAGCTATTGCAAAGATTTGAGCTAGACCACAGAGAGGATTTTTTAACAGGAAGATTTCAAATCCTGATGAAGATTGCTTAAGGAAGTGTAGAATCTCCATCATCCTTGGGTTTTAAGACATCAGTTAGACCCATATCTTTACAGTCTGAGTGCAGTAAGTGGGCTATATGTGTTCTACATTCATTATAGTTCTATTTTTTCCTGACATTTGAGGAATGGCTTGTCTGAAATGTGTGTGATCAATTCATATTATTTTGACTGCATGCTGGCATGCAGCTATTCATGCTGTCTTTGTGTATATTTATTTTCTTTCTCACTCCATCTCTAATCATCTATAATTTCATTTACATGCTCAGCGACTGTTTCTCACAGTCAAATTCCTCTCCATTGGCTTGACACTCACTGTTTAGTGTTATTCCCTGTATTTTGTCATTCTCCTAGCTCATTTTTCAAACAGCCAGTGGTAATTTGTTTTCATTTTTAGAAGGACAATTTCAAATTTCTTTTTACTTATTTATTTTTAAAAGCATGATATGTAACAATTGAGCATGTTATATTAAGATCAATACCATCCCCTGCTTCAATGTATTCTCTCAGAAAATATTTATTCCTTTCGTAAAAAGCTCAGGTCAAGTTGCCCAAATATTTTGCTTAATCATGCTTGGGGAAGAAATACTTTTTGCTTTAAATTTAGTGCTATGTGTTGGCAGCATTTGTACTCTGAGGTTAGAGTTGAGGATGAGGCAAGGAATAAGGAGCCAAGATGACAAGGATTTATTTGTGTTTCTTTATCCCTGACACAGGTTGTACCACAGCAAACCCTGCACTCTCTTGGCGTGGTACTTCCACAGGGACACGTCCTTCTCTGCCTGGGGCTGAGCCAGCCCATGCAGGCAGAGCCTGAGCAGGCAAGGAGGTCCTGAACAGGCGCCAGACTTCTTCTTCCAGAAAGTCTAAAGCCTGTGTTCACACTTAACTAAATGCTTGCTTGGAAACAAAATACCTAATGGGTCTTGAGAGCACAGCAACCTAGTATTCCTGATGTTCTGTATGCCCACATCTGCACACTGGAACAGGTAGAATTTTTTGTGGATTATGGACCACTAGAGCAGAGCGCACAGGGTGCACCAGGAGACTCTGCTTCCTATTGTCTGTATCAGCAGAAGTAAAAGTCCAGCAGCAGAAGCAATCCCCATATTTCATCTAAGGAGGAAATGCATCTCCTGCCTTCTCTCACAGAAGAAAACCTGAGATAACCTTTCTAGAATCTTCAATATCAGCTATTTCCTTTGAATGCAAGGCCTTTAGAGATGAGTGTTTCAAAGGTATTTATCCCTGCTTTCTAAAAATCTAGCTCTGAGAGACAAAATATATATATCCATATATATTACAATCTTGACTATTATTCAAAAGAACAAGTATCCATTCCCTCAGATCTGCCTGCAGAGTAAAGGCCTGAGTGAGCCGTGTCATTTTTACAAACTGTCATTAAACCCACAGGGTTATATTTTTGTGCAGAACTATCAAGTGGGTGGCAGCTCTGTACATGTTATATTCCAAAGAGTTTCTAAAGGCACATGACATTTCCTTCATAATTGGACAAAGCTTTCAAATGGCTTGGGACAAACTCAACTCCTAGAAACAAAGCTAGGGACACACACACTCTACTAGCCCGTTACCCTATAGCAGGATTGTTCAGAAGTCTCTCTCACTTCATCCTTCCCCTTAGAATAAGCCCAGGTGCAGCAAATGAGAGCAAATAGCTGTGACGGATGGAGCAGAGAAAGAGTAATCCAGGCTAACTGCATCAGTATCAGCAATGAGCCATCAAGCTGGAAACCTTGTATCATTCCATCTGGAAGAATACAATCACCATACTAGAGAGTCAGAGGGACTTCTTTTATGGTTGTACCTCTCAATGTACATAATCCTTTGACATGCTTATGTACTCCTTGATTATATGTGTTGTTTCTGCCTTTTCTTGGTGATTGGCAGTGATATTGTTGTGCCAGAAGAGGTTTAAAGTTGTTGTCATTTGTTCCCTTGTTTCTGGCAGCTATAATCAAGGTCTTTGACTGCTTTCTCTTTGATTCTCTGAAGTTTGGTTAATTTAACCCTAATATTTTCACCCCTTTTTTAAAAAAATGGCTTTCATTTAGAATTCTTGTAGATGTCCCATGTGGTTTTATGGTGCCCCTTCCTTCCTTGGCTGCACTAGCCAGCCCTGTAATCACTGAAATAAATTCTTACAGAGCTGTCCCAAGCAGGCCTCTCATTCTCTTCATATATGCCCAGGAAAAGTGCAACTGCATGCATCCACTCCAAGCCCCTGCTTCAAGTTGACTCTCAAAGGCAATCAATATTTTTATTGTGTTTTCTCCCTGTTAGTCCTGAAATGTTTTAAATTAAATTTGTTATTGTTTAACTTTATGTGATTTTGACAGTAATATAAATATCAGTCCTGGTGTTGCCTGATTCTGCTGTAGAATAGAGAGGATGTAAAAAGGCATCAAACCTTCCCCTGAAGTCTGCATTGTTATTGGAGCTATGTAAATGGGGATTAGTAAATAACAAGATTAAATAGTAAGAGAAACTAATAGAAAAAAAAATGCTTCTTTGCTTTGTGACTGCTTAAGTTTTTCTCACTTACTATAATTCCATTTACAAGTCTCTGTAGTTGAAATTAAGAAAATTTTCAGAAAATTATTTTTAAGACAAAGGAATGCCTTTAGTTTTCTGCACAGATCACAAAACTCTAAAATATGTATAGACAATAAGAAGGATTTCAGAAATTGGTTTTACAGTATAAAATAGCATTTTCCATACAGTAAAACAGGTCATAAAATTCTCTTCCATCATTTCTATAACCTAAAATTATTCTACTCTCAAAAAATTATATTCCAAATATCGTCTTCTAAAGCCCTGTGCTTAATTCTGCTAGAAGTACTACAGACTGCTGTTGCACATATTAAACATAAAAACTACATTAGCAGAACAGTGAAGTTGCAAAGCTCATGTGCACCCAGTGCCTGTACTGAACTCTTTTAACAACCCACTTTCCAATAAAGAGTTTTCTCCTCCTTGTGCTGTGTAGTTTATGCCCTGTTAATTGTACACAATTCAACTCCTGCTCTGAATTAATTATTTTCTTTCTTCCATAATAACATCAGTATAGGAGTTGAATATTTCCCAAACATTTATTTTCACAAATGAGATCAGAGATTTCTACTCTCCTTCTTTTACAACTATTAAACACACCGAGGCATTAAGGTCAAAGGTACTTCCTCATTTTCACTAGTCATTTCGAAACTCTCCTGATGTGATTTTTTTAGTATAAGCAGCAGAATACTGACTTCATTAATTTTTAAGGACATTTGTTAACTTCAGAGGTTGCTATGGGCACTCTCTCAAATGAAATTGCAGCGCTTCAAGTCCAATATCCAGAAAACAAATGCAAAATTGATGATCATGTAAAATAAGAGAAGCCTTGGATAATGTTTAATTATGCAACAGAGACAGAAAGTAAAGTAACTTCCTAAGGTTGTCCCATCAGACCAGTCCACTTTTTCCTTCTTTCTCTTTCCTGCATTGTTTCCCACTGCTGCTGCTTATTCTCTGCCATTTACTGCAAGAATAACCCGACTTTTATATTCCTTAAACTGAATGCCAACAGTGGTTGAGAACAACATTTTTTAAAACTCTAGGATGACTGACAGGCAAGACATAATAACAGCTTTCTCAAGACATAATAACAGCTTTCTAAGGATCCCATTAATCACTGCAGAATGGATCTGAATTAGGTTACAGCAATAATTATCCTGATTTTGTTTCTCACCCCACCAAGGACTTGAAGAAACACTTGTAACAAAAGGTTTCTTCTGATAATGTAAAATTTTTATTAGTCATTCTAAAGCAACAAAATTTGAGAATTTGAGCCCGAGCAGTTCATGCTTGCAATGTGATAGAGAAATAAAACCTGGATATTATAAGCTGGAAAACTTCAGACAATAATACTGGAGCAGTGGGAGGTGTTGTCTTTACCCCATCATTACAGAAGAAGGAAGTTCCCTAATCGCATCAGGTTTTGCCTCCTTTTCTTCTTTCACTGAGCTGGAAAGTGGTGTTTTCCTAGTGAAAATCTTTAGATGAATTCCAGGACTATGCAAGAATTTTGAAATGACCTAACAAGGAACTGAGGAGGAAGGTGATGTGTGAGAGACAAGTTGCCTCTGTCTCACAATCAAGGTGTTTCCCTTTGGTATGAACTAGCTTGGACAATTAGAATATGGTCTTATGGCAGGACTTGGAAGAAAGATGTAGGTCAGTTCCCACAGTGACATGGGAAATAGTCATTTAATCCCAAACCTTGGAAAATATAAGAGTAAGCTGTAAAAATTGTCTTTGTTGTGCTTGGCCTTTATTTAAATTCATTTTCAGGTACCTTTTAACTGGACTGTATCTGCATGCAAAGATTTTTGCTGCAAAAATCTGCAGGCCTTGATCCACTGAACAGACAGATCAACTGAACAGATGGCATTTAGCTGAGGGATGCAGTTGACACTCCTGAAGGATGGGATGCCATCCAGAGAGACCTGGACAAGCTCCAGAAATGAGTCCACATGAACCCTACAAGATTGAACAAGGCCAAGTGGAAGGTCCTGCATGTGGGTCGGGGAAAGCCCCATTATCAACACAGGCTGGGGATGAAGGGACTGAGAACAGCCCTGCTGAGGAGAACCTGGGGGTGCAGGTGGATGAGAGGCTGGACACAACCTGGCCATGTGCACTTGCAGCACAGAAAGGCAGCTGTGTCCTGGCCTGCATCCAAAGCAGCGTGGCCAGCAGGAGAGGGAAGTGATGCTGTCCCTCTGCTCTGGTGACACCCCACCTGCAGTGCTGCATCCAGCTCTGGGGTCCCCAGCAAGGGAAGACATGGACTTGTTGGAGGGAGTCCAGAGGAGGCCATAAAACTGAACAGAGGGATGGAACATCTCTGCTATAATGAAGGACATCAGGAAGAGCATCAGGGCATAGGCTGAACTCCTGTGAAGGAAGGCCAAGAGAATGGGGGTTATTCTTCCTGGAGAGAAGATTCTGGGAAGATCTTATTGGACACTTTTAGTACTAAAAGGTGGCTTAAAAGAAAGATGGAGACAGACTTTTAAGTATGGCCAGTAGCAATTGTACAGGGGAAAATTGTTTTAGACTAAAGGAGGATTTATTCTGACATTTTGTTTGATGAAGCACTGGAACAGGTTGCCCAAAGAGGTGGTAGAGGACCCATTCCTGACATTCAAGGTCAGGTTGGACAGAGCTCTGAATGATTGACCTTACTGAAGATGTCTCTGGCTTACAGCATGGGGTGCTAGACTAGATGACCTTCAGAGGACTCTTCCAACCCAAACCACAGTATTGATTCTATGGTTCTATGTTTCTTTGATTCTGAATGAACACAACACTTGTTGGAGGATAGTAATGATGGTGCTGAGAACTCCAGAGGGATGGAGATGAATGGAGGCAGAATCCTGCCTCCTACCCACACCAGTCAGTATAACCAACTGGCACAAAGAGCTGGGCCTATAGTATACGAATATACACTGGGATCAATAGAAGTAGTGCTGAGTTACTCTTAGTATGTGCACCAAGGGTGGGTTTCAGAGTGGATTTTGAAGGAGAAAATCCTTCATCCCCTGCAGAAGGGAGTGTATTGCATAAGCATCCATGCTGTACTAGTGGTCACATAGCAGGAACAGCAAAACCCCAAGGATTCCCAGGAGCCATTGTAACAGAGCTCATAGGATGGTGAAGACCTGCACAGTTCACATTGCAGGTCAGCATGTATGGGCTGTAGTACACAATGCCTTCACAATTAAAAGACAGCTGATTGTGTATTTGCAAACTACAGATTTTTTTCTGCATAAATATGTTAACTGACATTTATGCCAAACATATTACATACTCATGTCAAGAGAATAGAACCCATCTGTACTGCAGAGATGTAATTAGCATTAATTAATATGTTCACATTGTCTGGTTGCTCATATATTTTGCCCTGAAGTCATAAATGTGGCATGGCATTTAGTAAGGCAGTATTCATGAGTCTTCATCTAAATTCCAAACATTTGGGTTTTGTGATGCTTTTAGTGCCCCTTGTTATTAACTGTTTCCTAGCATCTATGGAAAGGGAGTTTTGTTCATGGCAGTGTTTGAGAAATTGCTGTTCCTGGTAAGAACTTGTTATAGGCAAAAAAGTTTCTTCAGCAGTTGATACTCTAGCATAAAAATAAACAGTTACAATTATCTTGTGGCACAGTAATGAAGAAACTTGTTTTTCACAAACACGAAGCAATTAACAACAAATGTTTGAGTAGGGTATTAACAAGATACAATAAAATCTTTTCATCCAAGCCATTTGGTTAACAACATGTATATATTAATTGAAAAGTTGGGAAATGACTCAGGAACAAATGCACATCACCAGTAGATCATCTACACTTTTTTTATTATTTCTGGTTCAGCAGAGATCCTCAAACTAATGAACCCACCTGCATGCCCTAGTCATGACCAATATGTATTTGCAGAAAACATGCTCCTGTTCTTACCAAAAATCTTTATAGGCATCTTTATTACCACTTTTTTCTGTCTCTGCAAACCACTCCTCTGCTTCTAGTCATTCTGGATATTGATGCATAAAAACTGAGGGCTTTGGACTGAATTTCTTCATTGGAATTCTTTTAAATGAATATTAATGTTCCTTCACAAGTCATAATATATGGAGTCACATGTACTTCCTGCATAGTTCTCTGTAATATTCCCCCCATTTACTTTTAGCTGCAAGTAATTTTTCCTTTTGTTTGATGCTTGTTCATATACCAACAACAAAAGCTGCAATTGCTGGATATGCATTTAATTGGATAGCTTTCACAGAATCACTGGTTGAATGCCCTGATAACTGAAAGTACCTTAGTAACTACCTTAACAGTAGTTTAGTACTCCCACAGTGAATGCAGCATCCACAGATCCAGCAGAAGCCATGAACAAGTGAATGAGTTAACTGGTATTTTTAGCTATCCACATTTTTAAAACCACAAACAGGATTCAGCCTCTAGAAGCAATATGGCTCTGCTCTAGGAGTGACAAATTTGCCTTTGGATAAATCAGAGGTAGTCCTGTCACATTTTGATTGTATGCCTCCAAATACTCAGCCAGTTTATTTCTCATGCTTTCAGATGCTTTACTGTACGCAGCTGCCACAAATGTGATTTGCGCCATTTTTATCCATGAAGCCATAATGTATGTGTCCATTAGTGCCATACCTTGATGAGATTTGACTGGCAGCTTTTTGGTGTTCTTAACGCTCATTTAGAGTGTGACCCCATGCACCTTTTTCTTGCAGCAATGCAGCCTTGCAGAATCATCTTCACCAGCCTTGGACATTTGTTTACCATCTTTGTTGCACTGATCCAATGTTTTGTCAGGCTGTGTGGAAAATTGCCCTGGTTTACTGATGTAAGTGAAATACAATTTGGCAGGAAGAACAGCCATTCAATGCACTAGTCTGGTTCACCATGAGAACCAAAAAATCCAAGTCATAACACAAGTGAGAAACCAACAGGGGATGGGAAATCATTTAATGGATATACTGCAGAGGAATAGGTGCACAGTGAGTCCTTATGAATGCACGTACTGGGGTGGTACCAACAGGGGCTAGGTGAATCTATCTGCTATGATTTTGATCTGCTAATCAAATTACTCTTTTTAGTTGCATCATCACAAAATGTGGTGAGTCTTACTTTCAGCAAAGCTGGTGTAGGTCACTGCTTCTTACTCAGAGTAGGTAAGATGCCTGGAAGAAGAAGACTTACTTAAATTTATCTGAACTGACTCTTTCAGCAAAGATAAACCTTGAAACAAACCTTTTGAAGCAGGTCAGGGCAAATGTATCACTTGATTTTTCACCTGTCTTTTAATTTGTGGTACAATATCACATTTAGAGAGTAGTGTGATTTTTGTATTAAAAAATAGAGGGGGAAAAAGTCAGAAACAAGTTCTACCTTCAGCACAGCTGGCTCTTTTTTATATTGGAAAAGAAATCTTTGCTTCCTTTTATCAGTATCTTTGTCAGCATCCTCAGAATTTAAAGAGTGAAAGTTCCTCTTAACAAGTCTTTTCTCTCTTCCAGCTTGGACACTATATGGGGAGCACAAAAATAAGGGCAGTTCAAGCTGTTGGATGGGAGAAACACCTATGGAGTAATTTTGTTGCTAAGAGAAGAGCAGTACCTCCTACAAGAGCTCTACCAGCCAAGCTGCTCAGGCACAGTAATGAGCTTAGTATTTGTCTCTCTGTGCACAGTTATGGCTCTGTCATGCATCAAATGTGGGTATCAGTGCCTGCAGAACCAAAATCTGAAGATATTAGTAGAAAACTACACACTGAGTGTGTGGAATGTGTTAGATACAGATATTGGAGACACAGAGTTTGAAGGGGTTTGCCACATCAGTTTAAATTTAGTAAATATTAATATTCATATGAATATTTACTTCATACTTCAGGTTCATATTTCAGCTCAGTAATTTTCTTCATGAAAAGTTTTAAGAATTACATTTAACACATTTCTGAATTATCTAGGAGGGAAAAAAAACTGAACAATTTTCTGTAAATATGAAAACCACAGAGTTTTTCATACTCAGATCATTAAAAATAAACTGAGTGTATTTCTGTTTAACTTTGGAGAAATATGCATATCTGAGGGAATAAATGTGAAAATTTTAGCTTATATAGTCACATTCTGGAAAAATGAAATTGCTGAAATGTAATACTAAAATTTCAGGGGTGCTTTTATTCAGAGGTCTGTTACTGCAACACAAACTTTGCAATAAATCACATGCAAAAAAAATGTTGCATGTCTGATATTTCAAGGGGTTCTGTTTCAGAAAAGGATATGCAAACTGCTGTAATATTTGAACTTTATTATTAGATCCTATGAAGTTAGACTACTGATACTTCCATATACAAATGTACATAGGCTACTGTTTTTAAATGGAGTTGCAATTCTCTGAAATTCTTTTAAATAACCTTAGTTTCATGCCCACTAATGAAAATAGTAGGTTCTACAGTAAAACAAAGTAATCATAATAAAAATTACAGAAAACATATAATAAAAATTAAATTTTATGTGTATCTGTGTGAGGGATGTTTACCAAAATATCTGCAAGTTTCTGTCCTGAAAATCAGCAAATAGGCAGTGTTGTTCAGAAATGTGATTTTTTTTGTTTGTCTCACATTGTAGAAGGCTTATATTAGTACTGACATTCAATCTTTTCAATAGTAAAAATTATCTGCTATAGAGGAAATTGCTTGTTCCAGGAGTTTTCATAGCTCTTGTTTGATGCCTTTAGTGCAGAAACAAAAGCTAGCAATTTCTCTTCCAGTGAGGATCAGTAATTTCTTGTGTGTTCTTTTAACCTTATCTCTGAAAATCAAAAGATAGCGGGTTAAAATAATAGACCCAGACTTGAATATTAGGCACCATACCTCAAGAAAAATGGCTGAAAAATAAAGCACTAAAAATAATTATTAAAGTTTTTTCCGGAAGTATGCATCTTTTTATGATATTTTCAAGAAGAAAGTGAAGAGGAGATTGTGGTTTTCCAAAAGAAAGACCTAGCCTCATAATTTTCCCAGACTGTTGGAGTTTTTGTTAAACAGGAAACAGAACAGGTGAGGAAAGCATACAAGCTTCATAACATTTGAATGCAAATGTCTGCTGCCCCTTTGTGGCTGATTTTAGAGTCTCTTGTAATGAATATCTCATTAAATTTATCTAATATCAAGAATTAGCACAACATATATGTACCATTTGAATCCTATGTTATTTAAGTTCAGTCTAGATCATAAACAGGTCATGTTAGGACTATTTCAAGTGTAAAGCACACTATAGTAGTAAGGATACACAGCAAGAAGCAGAAACTGTAGTTGTGACATCCAAAAGGTAAAAATGAGTCTCTAAAGTGTAGAGTGAAGTGTCATCCTTCTTTGATTTTGAAAAAAATGCCTGGGCATTTCCAATCAGTCTGTATTAATTTTTATTCATTAGTCTAATAAAAATTTTTATCTTTTGCTGCAATCTGGTATATTAATATATAGCTACAGTTGGACGGATTTGTTTAGACCCTAGAAATTCCTTAGTCAGAGGAGGGATATTAGCACAGACACATCTGGTATCCTGATTTGTACAAAGACAGTGGAGAAAACAAAGTGTCAGCAAGACGTGCAGGGGGGAGGACACATTGGCCTGGATGGCTCCTGGCAATGGCTTCAATAGAGGGAGGAACCTGGAATCCAGGCAAACCTAGAGACAGGCAGAAAGAGACCAGATTAGCCACAGGAGGTACCTGAGAAATATTCTGCATGTTCATTGGCAATATGTTTCCATGTTAACTTTTAAAAATTCTCTTGCAATTTCTCACAATATGCTGCGTGAGGTGCCGAGTTCCTTCAATGCTTTCTGATTGTAATGAGAATCAAAAAATATTTTCCATTCTGCAAGAAGGGGCCTGAAGTTCAAAGACAATCCACTGATTGTTTCTGTCTACAAGCAGCCTCTTTTCCCCTACCATAATGTGCTATGTGCAGGACTCAGACAATATGAGACACAACACAACTCCAGGCCAGCTGGCCACAATTTTGTGTGTATCCACTGCAGGAGCAAAACTCATTCTGTGGTGGAAGCCTAAAGAACACCTTCCATAACAGTCCATGAATCAGGACTGAGAAGTTAAGCAT